>NC_057767.1:26012981-26216806 GCF_010389155.1 Erigeron canadensis | reverse complement strand
TCTTATCCTTGTCCTTACCACTTTCATCACATCGTAGTAGACTGAACGTTGATTGGAGTAGTATCGACATTCCAAGTAGCGAAGATATAGGAGTATTATCCATGTGATCTCTTAAAATAACACATCGTCAACTGTCTCAGGATCTGAATAAGATCAGGACCATGTAGTGAACTAAACACACTATCATAATCGAAATTTTTGCCACTTCCAGAATGTATAGGCGGGCTTATGACTGACAATCTTGACATTTGTTTCCAAATCAACTTTGCCGTCTGTTTGTTGTAAACCTGTCGAATTGATGTTCTCGGTTTATAACCCATGCAAATCCCTCTTCAACCTTTGAATCAAACTTTGACTGAGGTAGATACTTTCAAGAAGGTACACGGTACACAAATGGTTCAACATTCTGTAATTCGATTTCTTCTTATGTAGAAGCTCATAACAAGTCTTATTATGACGCTTAACTACTGTAACCCTATTTAAATATGACAAGCGTATTCACCGCTTCCGCCCAAAACATAGTAGGACCCTGAATCTGCAGCATAGTTCTGGCTTCTCGATTAGAGTCCTATTCTTCCTTTCAGCAACTCCATTCTGTTGTGTTCATACGGAAACGGTTATTGATGTTAAATTCCCTTTGACAAACAAAAGACATCCATCACATTATTCTTGATTCAGTTCCGTTGTCACTCCTGATTCTCTTAACACAACTCCATAATGTTTTTAGTTTCGACAAAGAAATTTATCAAAATCTGCGGAGTTTCATCTTTTAATTTAAAAGAATACCCATGAGAATCTGAGTAATCATCAGTAACCACGAACAGTAATACATCCCACCGATACTTCTTAATTTATTGGACCAAATATCCATGTGAAGTAACTCAAAAGGATTGGCAATAGAATTTTCTTGTTTCGGTTTATGTGCAGACTTTTGTTGTTTACCTTTCAGACAAGGGACACATTTTTCTTCCATTCCAAACCGTTTCAGGGAACGCCGTCACCAAACCATGTTTGACAATGTCATTCATCTTTCGGAAATTGATATGTCCTATTCTTCTATGCCATAGTAACGATTCAATTATTCGTTGCTTTTCGATAACAAGCAAACAGACTCCTCTGGATTATCAACACCTACACAAGGCCATAGATGTCTCTCTTCCTAGGAGCTTTTAGCAGGATCCACTTCAGGAATAACATATCCTGGTTTCAATATAAGTGCTTCTTTCTCATTAAATGGACTACCCTTGTCACAAATCTGAGAACACTTAATAAATATGTGATAACTGTTCCACATAATTGACTTTCTCCGGCGTAATCTTCCCATTGACAACATCACCTTGGCCCGAGATGTTGCCGCCCTTGGGACCAGCGAAACTAACGTACGAACCATTTATATCTTCATAATTGGACAAAACATTCTTGTCCCCTGTCATGTGCCGAGAGCATCCACTGTCAACATACCAAAACTAATAGGCTCCTGGGTTCTCCCTGCACATTAGATGATAAGATGGTTAGTTTCTGAAGGGACCCAAACCTTTTGAGGTTTAGGTTGCCGAATCATCTCTAATGATTAATTCGGTCCAATATCCATCGCTCTTTAATGGAGCCTTGGATGAAGATGGTGTCATAGACTGTTTCTTAGGTGAGGTGAAACGAGTCTTAGGAGGAGAATTCCTCGGTGAGTGAGTACCAAATCTAGGTTGACTCCCTAATCGATCATAGAATTTAGATGAACTATTAATTCTAACAGGAGGGGATTGATTTTGTTGAGTCATCTTCCTAGGTGAATTACTCCTTTGAGGTGTACGAGAACGACTCGGACTTACACTACTAAAAGTAGTATTCTGTGAAGGTCCCTGTCGTTTTGGAGTCTTAGACCTATTATTATGAGCAACAATATCTGAGTCACTAGATCCACCAGAAGACATACCCTTATCAGGACACAACCGTTTCCTGTTTGGACAGCAACTATAAACATGTCCTACTTCATAACAATAGAAACACGATTTTTTAGCTCTTGCTTTCTTAGCTTTAACATCAAACTCAGCTGAAGTCATACCCAAACATTCCTTAAGTTCAATTGTGGCTGACTCCTCTTTTGACAAACCAGTTGGCTCATTTTTACCCGAAAAATGTACTTTCTTTTGAGAATTTTTATGAGTCTTGTATGGAGTTAAAGGGACTTCACTAGACGTAGATTCATCCTTATTCCATACTTTGTCAATCTTGTCATGATCGATCTTTTCAAAATCAATTTCATTTGATGTAAAAACAGTATCACATCCTTTCATTGTAAAACATTTAATGTTCTTATCAACAGGACAAGTTGATTTTACTTGATTAGATCCTTTAGAAGTACTAGCATCATACTTTCCATTCTTAGGATCTACTAGTTTAACTTCAAACTTATGTTTCTTGTTAAGCTCTTTAATTTTATCATTTGAGCTTTTAGAGCTTTTAGGGATCTTTGGATCAACATTTTGTTTTATTGGATCAACTTCACCACTGTCAATCTTTTCAGTAAGCTGTGTTAGAGATTCTGTATAATTATCATTGAACGGACCTCTAACTTCATTATAACTCATACCCAAACCACTTTTATCTTTTGAATCCCGTGGTACAGGTTTTTGCATTTGCATTGATCGTATTAAATCAGATCCCCTAATTTGATCTAGTCTTGTATTAAGCTTAACTATTTCCAATTTTGCGTCAACTAATTCTTTCTCTTTTTTAGAAAAATCTTCAGTTAGTTGAGCATATTGTTCATTTTCTACCTTTTCCATCAGAACTGACTCCTTTAGTTTTTCTTTTAATGCAAGAATATCCTTATCAGATGCACGAATCTTATCTTCATAAAGACTTTCCTGTTTTACCAAACCAGAATTTTTGGCAAACAAAGAGTCGTTTTCCTTTTTAAACATGTTGTTCTGACTAGTTAAGTTAATAACTGACTTATTCAAAATAAACACCTCAATTTTTAAGTCCGACACCATTCTACACACATCAATTATAGAAGATAAAGAACATGATACCTTCTGATCTGCAGCCTTACAATCTGCCATGTATGCAACGAAGTCTTCAGTTGTCATACCTTCAGATATCTCAAAGTTCTTCATCTGTTCTTCAATGCTCTGCATAGAAATGTCATCAACAGGATTTGATGACTCTTTCTTTTCTTCAGATGCTTTTATTGCAGTCATTTGTTCACTCTCAGATCTTACTGTCTCAGCAACATTACACATATTCTTCTGTACTGTCTCAGATGCACTTTCTTCACTTGAGTATACAGCATAATCAATCGTTGCGGCTACCTCATCATATAATTCTACCATATAGGCATGATTCGAGGTATCAAAACCTTGAGGTATACCTACTGATTACTCCGTTCTTCTCATATGAAGGCCAATCAAAACCTTGAGTTATTACTAGCCACATTTCCATGTCAGTGAGACGAATGTAGTCTTCAAAACGTCTCTTCCACATCCAATAATTCTCCATACGGAAAAGCTTTGGAGGTGTATTACCCCGACCAACCTCATGATCATGCATGATCATCTGGCTGATAAGTAAGGCATTAGGTGAGTTTGCGGCAGCTGGTAAAGTAGTCATTTCGAATCTTTTGTTAACAAATTAAACGAAATAACACAAAGTTCGTGTGAGATGAAGTACACGTGGCACGAAGAACACGAGGTCACGCGAGAAGCACGTGACACGAAGAACACGAAGTCACACGAGAAGCACGTGACATGAAGACACACGAGGTCACGCACCTGAGCACGAAGATCAGTTCGTGCAGACGTGGCGCGAAGCTGACACGAAGTCAAGTTAGTGCTGACGTAGGCACTAAGCAAGGATCACCTCGTGCTGACGTAAGCACGAGGTCGCGCGAAGTTAGACACGAACACAAAGAAAAACACGAATTTCGAACGAATTTGCAATCAATAGCAAATCAAACGATCTTAAACCTTCTGGTAATCAACCTTAGGTCTCTGATACCACTTGTAAGGTGCCCTATTGTTGCGTGGATCGTAATAAGACGTGGTTCATTATGTCAAGAGTGCGGAATCCTCTTGAGATAACTAGATTACTATTGCCTTTCGTTGATTAATGAGAAATTAACCAACCCAAGGAGATGCACAAGGCTTGTGTTTCGTGTAGGAGATCACACGAGGGAACAAATAACCTTAGATCGTTAATTCATGAATAACTCTCAAGAATTCGTAAATCATTAACCTAATTTCGTAGATTAGGTCTTGTATTTATACTAGTTACGTATTGGATCGTGTGGGCTTAGGCCTTAATTACGTATTAGGCCCGAAACAATTAACAACCGATCTGCCTCGTGCTGACATCAGCACGAGGTTGTTCCCACATGCTGATGACGTCAGCACGAGGGACGACCCATTGTTCTTTGTTTGACTTCGTTTGACTCGTACATAACATCCAATCACCGATTAAGTGTTCTATGACACTTATAAACCTTGATTCTATATTCTTGTACCTGCAAAACAATATATAACACCCAAACACAATACAAAACATAAACAGATATAATATTGAAGTTCAACTATAATCATTAAATATCAACACAAGTTCTTATTTAAATGATTACAAACAAGTTCCTAAAAACGTAAACAATAATCAAATCTATGTTGCGATTGTCACAACGAATCTGCATCTATAAAGATATGACTCGAATATGTCTTAAAGAAATGAATAATAATCAAATTAATGATCAAGCAAGATAGCTCTAGACACAACGTGATCAAATGAAGGTGGGGACTGGAGTAGAGTGTCGCCCTTATTCAATATCAATATCTTCCAAATGAAGAGTCAATAGAAATGTGAAAATCTCCGTGAGAAATGAAACAAGTATTTGTTAAGAAACATTTGAGTGGTTAGGTAAAGATGTGCATTGCTTCACTGGGTCCATGAAGTCTTTATCAAGATATCAACAAATGACATCCGATAAAAATTTGTTTCACCCGGCGATTTGAGAATTCAGGGAAGGGTATCATTTCTTTTAACCCTTTTCTCACAACATATCACCGTAACCTCTCACTTTTCGACTTTACTCCCTCCATCCTATTTGCACGAAACCATCATCACTCAAAATACCCTTACAATCTAATGAAAGAATTGAATAATTCGAGGTTAGAACTCATCGGCGATAATAAAGTTCATGGAGTGAATGAATCGCTCAAGTGCAAACTAATCACCGAACTTCAATTGATGAAAAGTTATTTGAAAATCATCCAACGTGTGTATGAAAAGATTTAAAAACACATTTGAAGTTTTGAAAGTTTTGAGATCACAAACTCCCCCTTAATCTATGCAAAGGTAGATCAAAATGTTTTTCATAGAAAGGTAGAGCAAAAAATTTGTTTTTGTGAAATCAAAAAGAGTAAAATCTTTGTTGTGATATATACAGAAAAATTTGAGAGTCAACAAGATTTTAAGAAACACAAAGTTTTGCTTCAACAACAATGTTCATAGTAAGACTGCTAGGGAGTACACAAAGGCGTTCGATCCTTCGCATCTTACATCAACAAGTTGGATGCAAATAAACATTTTAAGCAAACTTGTTTTGTAAGCAATCAACTGCTAAGACACATACATTTTGATATAAGATCACTTGGAAGTACACAAAGGCGTTCGATTCCTTGTTTTCTTATATCAATCTATATGTATAACAACAGAAACGTAAAAATGAAAAATTCATGAAGATTTAAAATTTGATAAATTTAAATAAAGTATTTGAAGAGCGGGTTACATAAATAGTATATGTAAGCCTCTTTGAAATAAATAAAACTATGAAGCACGGATTATACACAGAGTATGTATAAGCCACTTTTGAAGTACGGGTTACATACATAGTATATGTAAAACACTTTTGAAGAAGAAAAAATAAAGAAAATCTTTTTGTTATTTTTCAAAATTTTGTATTTTTGTATTTGATTTTGTCTTTTCAAATTTTGTATTTTGGTTTTTCAAGAATGTATTAAGAACAAAATAAGTTAAGGTTCAAGATTTAACATTCCAAGCTTGGAGATAAGAAAGTTAAACCTCTTTTCGTCCAATGGTTTGGTGAACAAATCTGCAAGCTGATAGTCAGTGCCCACAAAGTAGAGATCGATGTCACCTTTCTCAATATGATCTTTGAGAAAAAGATATCTCACATCAATATGCTTTGATCGAGAGTGGTTTACTGAGTTGACAGCAATAGCAATGGCACTCTGAGAATCACAATAGATAGGGATATGATCATATTTCAGACCATAATCAGTTAGTTGCGTCTTCATCCATAATACTTGAGCACAACAACTAGCCGCAGCCACATATTCAGCTTCAGCTGTTGATAGTGACACAAAATTCTGTTTCTTGGAAGACGAACTCACATTTTTATCACCTAAAAATTGTAAAGTACCGTAAATGCTCTTGCGATCAAGTTTACAACTTGCATGATCTGCATCTGAATAGGCAGTTAGATTGAATCCAGTATCCCTTGGATACCAGAGACCTAAATTGGGTGTACCCTTCAGATAATGAAATATTCGTTTCACGGTTTGAAAATGTAAATCAGTTGGAGCAGCTTGATACCTAGCACACATACATGTTGCAAACATTATATCTGGGCGAGATGTTGTGAGATACAACAATGAACCAATCATACTTCGATATCTCTTTTGGTTAAATGGTTTCCCATTTTTATCAGCATTTATGTTTGTTCGAGCAGCCATTGGGGTAGAAATTGAAGAACATGAAGTCATATCAAACTTTTTCAACATATCATTTATGTATTTACCTTGTAATATAAAAATACCATTTGGTAATTGTTTAATTTGAAGACCCAAAAAGTAGTTCATTTCCCCAATCATACTCATTTCAAAATGATTAACCATCAGAGATGAAAAGTTTCGACAAAATGTTTGACTGGCTGACCCAAAGATAATGTCATCAACATATATTTGGACAAGAAGAACATGCTTACCTTGTTTGCGAATGAACAGGGTAGGGTCATTTGTGCCTTTGGTAAAGCCACCTCTTATCAAGAAAGTAGTTAAGGAATCATACCATGCGCGGGGTGCTTGCTTAAGACTGTAGAGAGCCTTGTCTAACCTGTAGACATGGGTTGGCCTTTTAGGATCAACAAAACCTTCTGGTTGTTCAACGTAAACTTCTTCTTTGAGGTCACCATTCTAGAAAGTTGTCTTCACATCCATTTGAAACACAGTGAAGTTTCGGAATGCGGCATAAGCTAAGAAAATCCGAATGGCTTCCATTCTTGCAACTGGAGCAAAAGTTTCGTCGAAGTCAACACCAGGTTGTTGACAATAACCCTTTGCAACAAGTCGAGCTTTGTTCCTTACTACCACTCCATTCTCATCCTTTTTGTTTTTGAATATCCATTTTGTTCCTATTGGTTCATCTTTTCTTGGATTTGGAACTAATCTCCATACTTTCATTCTTTCAAACTATGTGAGTTCTTCTTGCATTGCCTTAACCCACTCTGGATCACGAAGAGCTTTAGAGACAATTTTGGGTTCGATGTTGCTGAGAGAAAGTGCAACAAGACACTCGTTAACTGAAGTACAAGCAGTGTCAATAGCTTCAGCCCACATATTGAAAGGCAACTTGGAATAAGCAAGCATTGTTCTTGCAGCTTCCACTAGCGTTCGATTTCTCCTTTCAACGACACCGTTTTGTTGTGGGGTACGAACCGCAAAGAATTGGTGAGTAATACCCTTGGATTTACAAAACTCATCAAAAACGGCATTTTTGAACTCAGTTCTGTTATCCGAACGGATGTAACGAACTGGAAGTTGAAGATTTACTTGAGTAGAAGTGATGAAGTCAATCAAAATCTTAGTGGTTTCATCTTTGGATGCAAGAAACTTGACCCAAGTATATCTTGAATAATAATCAACAATAACCAAGATGTATTTCTTCCCATTTCGGCTTTGTACTTTCATTGGCCCACAAAGATCCATGTGAAGCAGATGAAGAGGTGCTAACGAATTTGGAGATTTCTTCGGTTTATGAGAAGCTCGTTTAATCTTCCCAACAGCACAAGAAGGACAAACATGCTCACTCTCATACTTATAGTCTGGCAAGCCTTCAACAAGATGCTTGTTGACCAAAGTATTGATAGTTGGAAAATTTAGATGAGAAAGCCTTCTATGCCACAACCAAGAATTCTTTGACGTAGCCTTTGAAATGAGACAAATATTATCGGTTGGTTGGTTATTATCGAGATTAACGGTAAAAAGGTTATCATCACGGTCGCCACAAAGAATGTCAACTCCATCTAGAGTTTGGACTTTGCAAAGAGATTGTCGAAAAAGAGCTTGAAGATTGTTGTCACAGAATTGTCCAACACTAAACAAGTTATGACTTAATCCTTCAACATAATGAACTTTCTTGATGATAATTCCATTGCGTTCAATGTCTCCATAACCTAAGATAGAAGCGAAGTTGTTGTTCCCAAATCGAACAGTTCCCATGAATCGTTCGATAAAGTTCTTGAGCAATGCTTTATTGCCAGTCATGTGTTTTGAACTCCCGGAATCAAGTATCCAAACACAGATGGTTATTTCTTGCAATCAAAGAAATTTAACTGACTTTAGGTACCCACTTGAAGACGGGTCCTTTGTGGTTAGTTAACACAGGCAGGGTATATAACTTAGGAAATGCATACAAACATGCTTTAGAATCAACATAAGCATTAACAAGCACATCATCAATAAGAACATTTAGATAAAAGGTACGCACATTCACATTAGAATTAAAAGTAACATGTTTATCAGCATTCAAATCATTCACACAAGCACGAGAATTAAAATTGTTTACAGACCCACAAGGCATTGCCTTGGTATTATTAACATTGTTTTTCAAAGATGAATTGTTCAGATCAATAGGAACTCTCTTCTTCCTATTATGACTCTTTTTCCTTCTCCTCTTCTTCTTTTCCTCAACATGCTTACTAGTGATCTTAGGTTCTAATGACTTAGCAACCCATTTAGTATCACTAATTAAGCTTTTTCCACCTGTTGAATTGACACTAAGAAGATTAGAACGAGGGTTTTTGAACACTTTCATCTTTTTAGAGTCTTTTGTAGGTGCGGAAACTTCTTGTTTCTTTGGTCAATCGTGAGAAAACCACTCATATCTATCCCTATATCTAGTTGCACCATTTGAAGTATCCCTAGTTAGAGAAACTGAGCTAGACTTAGATACCTTAGGTAATGAGCTAGATTGAGAGTTAGATGAAGAAACATTAGGATTGTCTTTTGGAAGTTTCACTTTGGTGTACTTTGTTCTGGGAATGGTCTCAACTTGTTTGGTTTTGACATGATTATCCGGGGTAGGACACTTTGGTTTTAATTTATTGATTTTTGTGATGGTCTTTGGTTCAATCTTGACAAGTTTGGAAATAACTTGTTTCTTTGAACAACATGAAGTTGGAGCTTTGGAAAATGGGTTATGAGATTCCTCATTTGTTTCAACTTTGATTTTGGTAGATTCAATCTTTTTCTCAGTTTCTGAATCAAAAACATATTCTCCCTCCATGAATTTATCAAAATCATTTTTTGTGAAGAATTTCACCGGAGGTTGATTAGTTTTAAATTATGTGGAAATTTTTGAAAAATCAGGAATCTTGGGATCCAACTTCACATCATGGGTAGTCTCAGAAATTAGGTCAACTTGAACTGACACATCTTTGGTTTCACAAGAAATTTGAGTAGAAGTATCAACACCTATACTAGCACTAAGCTTAGAGTGAACAACTAACTCATCAAGAGTATCACAAGTGAAAAACCTATAGAAGTACCATATCAAAACTAAACTATGCGCAAGTTCATCATTAGATAAATCAGATTGCACATAATCATCGGCTATAACAGTAGCAGCATTTTGACATGAACATTCAAGAGAATCAGTCAAGGTCTGAGTGGAGGTATTGGTAGATGAAATACAAGTAGTCTGGGTAGAATGGTCTACCAAAGCATTTAGATCAGTTTGAGTAGAAGCATTCTCACAAACTTTCTTAGCATGTACAACAACTAATTTATCCTCTGAATATGGACTTTGAGACTTGAGATGATCAATGACTTTTTGTTGAGAATCCACCTTTTGTTGTAAACCTTCTATTTGTTTTTCCAAAAATGTTGATGGAATATACATTTTAGTTGGTTTAGGTGAAGGATTGACAAATTCTTGGTTTTGAAAATTCGATGCAATTTCTTCCAATTTAAAAATTGAAGACTCTTTTGTTTTGTAAGAAGCATTTAGAGCATCAGAATTAACCAAAAATTCATCTTTTGGTTTCTCAACTTCATCGGTCTCAAATTCGTTGTCCAATGGACGAATAAATTGTTGTACCATACCAAGTCGAAGAAATTTTTCATCATACAAAGGTTTTATTTCATCCTTGGCTTTTTGCAATGGTGTGATATTCTCAAATCCCAACCCGAGAAGAAGATCATCTTTTGCAATTTTTGACTTGTTAAAATAGGCAGTGAAATCCAATAAAGGGTTTTGTTCAACTTTATATAACTTCTCTTGATAGAAAAGTATATTCTTTTTAAATTCCTCAACTTGTTTTTCAAGATTTTCTATCTCAACGCCTTTTAGAAAACAACTATGATTTAAGTCAAAAATCTTCCTATCGAGTTCAACATTGTTTGGTTTAGCTTCTTGAAGCTTCTTATTGAGAATATCAACATCCATTTGTCTAGCATTTGCCCGAAGCCATTCATTGGTCTTTTGAATTTCAAGATCTTGATTGGCTTTTTCAAGATCTTGAATGGTCTTTTCAAGATTATGACATTTTTGTAATAACTTAGAATCAGGAGAGGCATTCAACTCACATTCTTTAACCAACATCTTTTCTTTATATGATTGAAAGTCTTGTTTAATAGTATCATGATCAAAAAGTAATTTTGAATGTTCTTCAAGGAGTTTTGAAAATTCACTTTTAGACAATGAAATACTATTTTGCAACTTTTTGTTTTTGTTGGCTAAAGACTTAATATGAGTTGTCAAGTTAAACAGAGCTAAATTAAGTGACTCTTTATCTCTAACTAATGAAAAAGTAGAGTTAAGATTTACCTCATCATCCGGGTACTCATAATCAGTGCTTTCAGCCTCAAAAGCCTTGTCCTTGGCCAACCTCGCCATAAAGCAAACATTAGCAGAAAGATCTTCATCTTCATCATCCGAGAGCAATAGCCATTTGTCATCTTCAGCAAGCAATGCATGACCGGATTCCACTTGCTTGGCTAATAACATCTTCTGCTTGTAGTACTCATAGTTCCGCTTACGAGGTTGCTTGCAATCAATAGCAAAATGACCAGGAATTCCACAGTTGTAGCACTTTTTGTATGATGTTTTCCCCTTCTCAACAACTTGTTTCTCAAATCCTTCTTTCTTTTCAACATGTTTTGATCCATTTCCTTCACCATGCTTATAACTCTTTGAATGATATTGTTCCTTCTTTGGAAATGCACTTGCAGAAGAGGTGCGGAGATTGTTGTTTGTTGGCCTCGCTTTGTAGAATTTCTTCTTGAAATGCTTAGTTACCTCGGCAAGAGCTTGATATAGTTCATCTGAAACACCATCTCTTGTAGCCATCATATCATCTCCCTCCTCATCAGATGAAAAAACAACTACCATTTGCCTTTTAAGAGCTTCTGAAACCTTCTTTTCCACAATCAATGCCAAAGGATCAGAAGATACAACTTCTGGCATTTTGCTTGATGAAGCTTTGTTTAGAACTTGATGTTCATTGAGTTTGAAGGATTCATGAAGATTATGGATGGTGAACTTGGTCAGATTTTGATGTTGCTTAATCTGTGTTCCAAAATCTTCCCATTCTGGACCAAGAGCTTTGATGAATTTGATGTTTAACTCAATCTCTGATTTCTTGACATTGTTCTTCCTAAGTTCATTTATAACATTGTAGAATCTACAGTAGACAGCTTCTAGAGATTCATTTGGCAATTTGTTGAAGTTGTTAAACTCAGTCAACACATTTGTCAATCTTATTGTTGAAGTTACATCAGATCCTTCCATTTGTCTTGCCACCTCACCCCATATCTGCTTGGCTGTATCATAAGAATCAACAGAGCCATAGATTTCATCTGGTAGTGCTTTGTATAAGCATGATCTAGCTCTGTTATCTGCAGATCTAGCTCTGTTATCTGCAGGTGTTCGATCTTTTTGTTCAGCATTCAAAAGATCAAGAGTGAGTATTGCACCGGTAGTGGGATGGCGATGAACTGCAAGTCCATTAAGGATGTAATCTTTAAGAAGGTGACCATTTGGTTGACATTCCACATAGTCCATAAATCTTTTCTTCCATAGTCCATAGGAACCACGGTAGAGAACTAGAGGTCTTGTATATGAACCCAATGCCAATGCTTCACGAGAAGCCATTTGAAAGAGATTTGATTTGAAACTTGGAATGAAATAAGAGTTGAAGAAAAACAGAAAAATGAAACGATCTTGGTTGAAGATCGTTTTGGGCAAGATCGTCCTAGTATGAAAGAAGTGAAACAATTTTGAAGATAATCGTCTTGGAGAATTTGAGTGGAATTTGGTTAAGTATGAGATGAAATTCAAATTGAATTAAAGGAATTGGAAATGAAAATTGAGAAATGAGAGATTTGGAAATGAAATGATCTTGAAGGAAGATCGTCTTAGAATTTGTAAGAAAAATGAGACGGTCTTGACTTGAAGATCGTCTTGGTTTTTTTGAAGATTTGAAATTTTGAACACTTGGACAGAGTTTCAGTATGAATTTGAAGGAATGAAATTGAGCAAAACCAATCTATGAGATTAGTTACCCAGGAAGTGTGTGATTCCTAATCACAACAACTTCGATTAAACTACCAAAATACACCAACTTTCAACAGAGACACTGAGACGATCTTGGGCAAGATCGTCCTAGGGTCAGTGAGCTGAGACGATCTTGGCAAGATCGTCTTAGCTTTCTGTCTCAAAACTTACACTTTTCAAATACTTTTTAAGTATTTGAATTGACCAAACCGATCCTTACGGATTAGTTAGCCACAAACAAACACTTCACACTACAACCACTTGACAGAACGATCTTGTGAAGATCGTCCTACAAGCCACAACTCACAAAGTATAAAGAATGAAGTATCAAGCACTAAGACGATCCTGGGAAGATCGTCCTAGTGAGGATCGTCTTGTGGTCATCTTCTTCATCAGAAAACAAGTCATTTTCATAAACTCCATTAATGACTTCTTAAAACTTCAATATCTTCTGAATTACTTGGAGTTAGAACTTAAAATAACTTGCAAAATGTTTGTTTTCACCTCCGCAACAAATCCTTAAACAAAATTCAGCTAAAAACACAACAGAATCAAATCCCAAATTTTAGCGCCAAAAACTCAAAATTCAATCTCAAGTTGTAGATCGAATTGGAACTTGAAACTTGACAGGAATGTGTTTCAAACTATCAGGAATTTAATTGTAAACAAAAATCTATGATTTTATGCGATTTTGTCAATGAAAAATGAAGAACAAGTTACGATTTGAAAAACGTTTTTGATTTTGAATTGTTGATGAATCTGTGAATGAATTCAGTAATGGATCGATATCAGAATGATGTTTTTGCTCTGATACCACATGTAATTAACAAGATTTCATCTCCGAATTCACAGATTCAATGGTAGATTTGTGTGTGTGTGTTCTTGGTATTTTGGTGTGTGTTTCTAGAGAGAGAGAGAAAGGAAAGATTGGGATTAAGTGTGTGTAAAATTACAGGAATGAATTGGAATGGGGAAAAAGGCTTATGATTTCTAAGGTGTTGAGGGGTATTTATAGTCTAACTATACAATGAAGCTAATTAACACATCTAGTCCCTCATCCTTAGAAATCATTTATCTATGACTAAACAACAAGTAAGTCCACTAACTTAAATTACAATTTATCACTATTTTTGGATTTCTAACACTCCGGCGGGTTTTGTGGGTATGTATGTGAAAGCATTTTCTCTTGGATACCTTAGGATCCCCTTTTCAGACTTCTTTCTTGCGGTCATAAATTACTACCAATGCCATATTTTTACTGTGCATCCAACCGGTGTCGCAAAAATTATTGCTTTCCAAGTCCTTTGTTATGTGAACCGTATAGAACCTTCTGTTGCTTTGTTCAATTTCTTTTATAAGTTGAAAGAATCTGGTGATTGGGTCACTGTATCTAAAAACAGTGACTATGAGCTTTTCATTGCTAGTGGTACCGAGGTTAGGGATTGGAAGAACTTGTTTGTGTTTGTTGACCAATCATTGATTCCTCCTGGTCATAGTGGTTTGTTGGATAGGAATAGGTTGAAGTATAAGTTAATAGGTGTTCCAAGTGTGAGTGGTGTTAGACAGGCAGATATCGATAGCCTGTACTCTTATGGATTGAAGTTGTGTGTGTATCAAGAGGCTGTATTGTTTCGATCTCGAGTTGCAAGGTGCAGGGAGTATGGAAATTTGGATTTTGCAATTGAATTTGGTGGTCAGAGTAGGTTAATTCCATTGTGCTTTTTGTCTTCGTTTTTTTTTTTTTTTTTTGCATAGGATAGGGACTGATCTTGGTAATCTTTTTTGGTTTGTTTGCAGAGATGTCTTTTAAACAACTCATCGATAGGCAGCCCGCGTTGTCTGGTGTCGTCTTTAAGGCCGGTGGTTCTGTCTCCTCCACCCATTGAACCCACTGTTCCTTTGGGTCCCTCATCTATTCCCCCAACTGTAGCTCAGGAGGGGCCTGTCTATAGAGAGTCGCCTGAGGTGTCCACCCCTGCAACCCATGAGCCGGTGGAAGACATTGTTGATGTTTCAGATGGCAATGGTGAAAACGTGGCAGAGGAGGTGGGATCCCAAGAGAACACCGTTGGTAGCCGTCTGCGGAAGAGGAAAAGCATGCCAAAGAGTTCTGTTAGTCATCGATCGAAGAAGTTGAAGACGATGGTCAATAGGGTTCCTCTGCAGTCCACATGTAAGTCTTTATTACTTGCTCTCTTCCATTTCATTGTTCTGAGTTGACCTTTAGTATTTATTTTCTGTAGCCTTCAACCCCCTCGAGGAGGTTCTGGATGCTTCCTCCTGTCATCGTGATTTGCAAAGCATTGCTCCTTTCGGATGGGTAAATGGTTTGATGAATATGGAGGTCTCAGAATTGTCCGCTTTCTTCAACCGCTCCATCTTTTGCAGTGCCATTATTGGCAGTGCTATGGATTCAAGATTGCGGGAGAACACAAAGGAAGCTGGACCATTAAAGGAGCAGTATGAAGTGTTGATGGCGGAGAAGCTTGTCCTAGAAGCTAAGGTGGCTGATTTGGAGTTGGACTATTGGGCCTTACAATCTGAGCTAAGCACTGTGAGGACTGATGCTCAGAGGGTTATTGCGGAGAAGGAGAGAGAGGTGGAGTCTTTGGGCAATCAGGTGCGCGAGAAGGATGGCCTAGTGAAGGAGACACAAGATGCACTTGCAGAGAGGTCGGGGAAGTATGGAAGATTGATTGTTGAAGTCATTCCCCGTGTATGCAAGTCTTTCATCAATGGCCCTGAGGTTGGCGAGCTGTTGTCGAATGTCTGTAACTTGAACATAATTGATGCAGAAGCGGGATTAATGTGTGCTTTAGCTGCGGACGGAATGATCAATCTAGAAGGCCGCAATATCCCGGAAGATACAGCTATTCGCCTTGATTCCGCACTTAATGATCTTGCCAATGTTAACTCTGGATATCTTCACAAGCTTGCCTCCGACCCTGAAGCCTCTCCATCTGATCTTCTGCAGATTGCTCCTTAACTTCTCCAGGTATTTGTGATTGATCCTTGATAATCGTCGGTGAACAATTTGAACAATCTTTATGTAACTTTTTAAACAATCTCTTTTTTGGTGGTCTGTGTGCCATGGAACCATTTGAACAATAACTCCATCTTACCTCCCTTTGTGTTGGGGGAGGTTATTATACATACTTTTGGTACCTGCAATTATAACTTAACCTACCCTTAACTTCATCATGCGTAATGAGTCCGTCTTTGAGTGGTTTTTTGGCCGTTCCCTTTGTATTTGGGAGGCTCTTTATGCTTCGTGAATGTCTTAATGAGCGTCCTCTTGAACATTTACACGAAGTCTTTTCATTTATTTAGGCGCGTTTTATTTTAGTTTTTGATCAATCTTTTAAAATTTTGTTGAAAGCTTTATTTTATTGCAAAAGTAATTGGCAGGAGGACATTACATAGTAAGGTCCCTAGCTACTAGCTTCCTTTTTTGGGACTTACCCGGGTAGCTAATTCGGGCTTATCCCTTTTCTCTTTTTAGGGAGTTTACCTTTTGACAAAGGTCTCTATGGGCCTCCGTCTTTCAACCTGAGCCTCTGAATTTGTTGCTTTTCTTGGCTCCTTTATTCCGTCTGCGTGTCCTTCGTTCGAACGCTGATGTTCATGCGGACTACATCTCCATGGAGTGCTCTCTACCTTCGTTATCTGAAGGGCTCCGTCTGTTCCCGTGTACCGTTTGTTCGTTTGGTAGGTTGGATGATAATGTCGTTATCCCTACTTCGCTCTGGAATTTTATTTGTGAGTGGTTTGTTAATGCTACGATACCGAACTGTCGCATTGCTTCTCTTCCAAGGATTGCGTTATTTCCAGAGTTTGGTGTGAGGACTAGAAACGTAATTTTTTTCGTCTTGTAGTTCGGGTATTCTCCGATTGTAACTTCTGTGCAAAGCTCCCCGATGGGCCACGTCCACTCTCCTGCAAATCCTACCAGTGGCCTATCGACTTTGCGCAGCTTTTCTCTGACGCTCCTCGGTAATTTGGAGAAGTACTTTTCATAGAGAATATCACATTCACTGCCACCGTCTATCTGGACGTTCCTCATTTTCAAACCCGCGATATTTGCTTCAATCACAATTGGTTCACTGGAAGGGATGATGTCCTCCAGTGGTGAGAATTGGTAAAGTTGTTCCTGCGGGGAGTCCCTATATACTTCGGACCGTATGGTGAGGATTTGTGTCGGTGGTGTTTTTTCAGCTTTGTCCGGTTCGCTTTTAATTCTAGTTGCTTGGCGAATTCCTTTGACAAGGTGGTCCAGCTTTTCGGACAGTACAGCTTCTTCTATGGCTCTCTTTAAATTCCTACAGTTGGTCGTATCGTGTCCATGGTCTCTATGATATTCACAGTATTTCTCCATGTTTTTCTTTTTTGTTACGAGTTTGGTTGGGGTCGGGAAGGTTGCAGCGATTCGCTCCATGAGGAGAATTTGCTTCGGGGTCTTGGTGACATTAGATAAGATATCGATCTCGCTATCTATCTCTTTTCCACCCCATTGGTTGTCTTCTCGTCCGTATCAAGAAAATCTTCCATTCCCTCCGTATTCCTTTCGCTTTCTTCCCGAAGAGAAGTCACCTCTTGTTGTTTCCCTGGCATCCAACCAGATGTGGGCTTTGCCTATTAACCCGTCATAAGTTTCGGGTAGATCAGTGCTCAAATGTTCGATGAGCTCTACTGTACGCAGTACATGTATGAGTCCCGAAATCCTTTGGCTCTCCGCGAGTCCTCGTACTTGCTGTGTTTCATTGGTGTACCTTACGATGAAATCTCTTGTTTTTTCATTCTCTCTTTGTTTGATTTTGTGCACAGTAATGTGGGTCTTCCTGTGCTTTTCCTGCATACTGAACTGTGACTTGAATTTATTCTTGAGTGTTTCGAAATTATCTATGCTAGTTCTTGGTAGCCCATCAATCCATTCTCAAAGTCATCGGGGTCAATTTTCATCGTAATACCCTAAATGCTGTAGGTATTTCATCTTTGCTGGCAGGGGGTAGCTTTGTATGGCCAGAAAGAACGGACTTTCCGGGTTGACCAGGTGAGGGAGATCTACTGGCTCTGTGTCTTCATGTTCGTAGGGGACATAATCCTGACGAATCACGTTCCTCCTGGCCCGGGGAAATCCGTGTTGGTTTCCCCTTGACCTTTCATCATTCTGTCGTGTTTCCGGAGATACCTCCTGACCCTTGTTGGCCATAGGTGAGTGCCTGTAGGGTTATTCCCGGAATGTTCCTTCTCTTTGAGTTATTGAGTTCGGTCTTTCTCCTACTTGTGTTTCCATTCTCCTTTGTGGGGCCGTATTTTCCTGAGGCCGCCGCCCCTGTTGAGGGGTTGTTCCTACAGTAACCCTCCTCGGGGGAGGTTCCGCTTCGATGTACTCGTCAACCAAATGTGAGTCGTATTCATTCTCCAGATTTCTGGTGACGTCACAGATCTAACCTACCGTCCTCAAGCGGTTCATAATTGTACTCAGGACGCCATAATTAGCCCGTACGTATGCGTCATTTATTTCATGTTCTCCTGATGTTGATGCCCAATTGTTTCCTTCTAGGGGAATCTGTGTTCTTTGGCTTATGAGTGTAAAGTTTGGCCTGTTCTGCTCCGGGTTGCGCCTTTGGAGGGGAGTTGCCATGAACCCGTTGTTTTGTGGAGGGGTTACCGTGGGTCGGTTCAGGTCTTGTTCTAGAGGGGTTATCGCCGGCCCTCCTGAGTTTTGGCCCTGCGGGGACGTTGGGACTCTGAATGGGTTCGGGCCTTGTAGCATAGGCCTTTCTAGCTTCGAATCCCGCAATGTCACTGTGGACCCGCTTGGCCCAGGCAGGGGCTCTTCCGGTGTATGCTCTTCTGGAACAGGACGTTCTTGGGGCACGCTCCGGCGTCATGGACCTATTTGGTGCGCGCTTTTCTGTAGCGGAGCGTTCTGCTATGCGGTCTTGTGGTGAAGACCTGTTCGGGTACCTCTCTGGAAATATCCTTGCAGATCTGTCTTGATCTGGGCTCTGAATTCCTGACCTCCCTGTAGTACCTTGAGCATTCAACGTTTCGCCCAAGCTCGCACCATAGCCACCTGCTGCTGCAGTGGAGGGGTGATAACTTTGCCCAGACGTGTCGAAAGAGAATCCACCTTGGGAGTCTAGTCCTCCAGGTGTTATTCGGGGCACCCCTAAATTGGGTGTCCTAGGGGAGTATTCTCCATCAGCCATCCTGTTTTGATTATTATGATCGTGGTTAGGGTCTTATATTGTATTCTATCTTCCCTCTCTCTTTTTTTTAGTGGGGTCCCACGGATTGCGCCAATTTGTTTGATCAAATAATCGCACTGTGGCTCAACCGGAGGTGTGAGTGTGGTTGTTGGTGTTTGTCGGCGATTCCCTTACGGTCAAAGGGTCCGAGAGGCCGCTTTACGCCGGATATTGTTGATCCAGAGTTGTTATGTTCGACTTTGGATTTTAGGGTTTTGTTTAGGGTTTACTCGAAGGTCGAATAAACGGTATTTGATAGAAGGGTTATGAATGAATGTGCCGTATTGCTCTTCCTCTATTTATATAGAGGGTAGATAACTTGGAGAGGAGGGTAAGAGAATTAGGGTAAATCTCTTCCTCCTTTGTGAATATCTTTTTTCCATCTTCATGAGATTTGTGTTAATCTTGTTACCAAGTTGCATCCGAGTATATCGGAGCTGCGATATATGTTAAATAAGATACTCGCGGGAAAGATCTTTTTCCGATCCTTCTTGTATACTTGTTACCTGTACGAAGGTGACTTCGTATTCTGCTTTCGGTTACGGAGCTAGAGCTCCGTATGGGTATATCATCACTATGGTTCTGGATCCCTCGGTTATAAGTGAATCACTTTTTACTTCTAGTTATAGACCGACCAGTCGTTTTCTGTCCTAGCATATTAGTCCTAGTGTGTGATCATAGACAACCATCAGAATTAAACTAATATGTTCAAATATGAACCGATAATAATATGGATTACTAATAAACATGGATCTACGATAAACAATAAAATACACTCCAACAGATTCTAACAAACACAATAAAACAATAAGTGTCTACATGATCACATCGATCCAAACAAGTATTCAGCCTACTAACCTAACATTATTGATGGAATAACAAAGTTTGAAAAGATGAAAGACATTGTTCAAATAAAATAAGTAAAATAGAAAACCTAGATCTAGACCGATGATGAAGATCGGAAGGCGTTAGAAGCTCCAAAATCTTCTGGAAATCTGCAACGTCGACCTAGGGTTGATGCGGGGGGCTAGGGCTTCTGAATCGGCTCTCTCTTAGGGTTTTGAGGGTTAGTTCGGCTTTTATAGAGGTGAATGTCGGTTGCTGGACTCGGCTGACCAGCGGCGCTGTACCTGGGCTTTGATGGGCTAGCGGCGCTAGGTGTTGGCCAGCGGCGCTGGTGACTCCTGCTGCAGCTCTCGTGTCTTCGTTCGGCTCCCGGATCACTTCCTTGTATCTTGTAATCTTCATACGTTTCCTTCTTGAGTCACTTGATGCCATTTACCCTCTCTCGCATCTTCCTTGAATCTGCATAAACATACGATTCATTAAGTACTAATAGTTCCAAAATAATAACTCATTTAGACATATAAATGAAGTCTTTTAATAGGGGTTTTTATCACAAAATGAACGCTAATCAGAAACAAAAAATATTTGGCCACAACTATTTGGTCGCTAAGTCGTGGCTAAAAATTTCTGATTTCCTTTTTCATTTTTTTGTTGCGGACGTGTGACCCAGTTTTCGTCGTGGTCAATGTCGTGACCAAAAGTTTAGGACAACATCCTATAGAGACAAATGTTTTCGTGGCTAAGTGGCGTGGCTAAACCTTTTAGTGAAGACTTTTCTCGTGGCCAAAACTACTTCTTTTGTGTATATAAAAATATCTATTGGAAGTAATACGAGAAGTAATATTTAAGATTATCGAACAATTCTGTTTCATTAAAAAGAGGTAAAGATAGAACATGGCGATCTTACAATTTTAATGTTTTTTTATGAAGATTGGTTAGGGGGATCGAACAACGGGAGTAAAGAAGTTTTCTTTGGGTCATTGCAAGAACTAATTTACTAATGACTTTTTAGTATATATATAAAAAAAAAACTACAAAAAAATACCATCTAGTGACACACAAAAGGTGTCACTAAATATTGAAAAAGTGCCAATAAAGTTACCCATGTAATGGGTGGCAGGGAAAAAAAAGTGTCACTAGAGACGCTGCCACTAAAGGGTCTTAGTGACACTTTTCATGCGTCACTATAGGTCTTATGGTTTTTAGTGGCACTTTTTGTTATGCCACTATCGACTTCCCCACCTTTAGTGACCCTTTTTAGTTGTGTCACTACAGCTTAAACAGCTTTTGGTGGCACCTAGTTTTATGTCACTAAAAGAATTAGTATTTTGTGGCAGAACCATTATGTCGTTACACTTGTTTGACAATGTGGAAGAGCTAGATTTAATTGCAGAAATTTTGTTCCATCAAAATGTATTACAATATATAACATATTAGTAATCAAGATTGCTTTGAATATTACAAAATGAGAAGAAATATTCCATCAATTTCAATACATTTACAAATATTACAAAAGACATTTTAGACTTTAGTACTCCTGCAAAATTAAAAATCTGACATTTACAACTAAACAAACCTTATCGGTTGCCTTTCCAAAAAAAAAAAAAAAAACCTTAATCTATTACAAAAATCAGATCTTAACCACTAGTAAACTTGATGAGAACCTTGGTGCCTTCACAAAAAGCGTTTTTAGCTTCACCGAGAACAATACCCGAACAACAGTTCCAGATCTAAGAAAGAACAAACAATATGATAATTATTATAAATCCAAATCATGACAATATTTCCAAAAAGATATGCATAAAGATAGTAAAAATATATATAAATATCATAGATCTAAAAGAAAGAAAGAAACAAAATTGGTAGTAGTTTAATTTACCGCGTAACAAAGCAGATCCTTCAGCTATTTATTTGATGGACTAGACTAGATCCCAAATCCATTCACCTTTTGTTGGCTTCAGATCTGAAAGATGGATTTTTTTGAAGTTTTTGTGGATGATTTTGGTAGTTGGTTTAGAAAAAGAAAAAGAAGGGAAAAAGTGGTGGTGTGAAATTGACTGTACTGTAAATAATAATAATAACTAGAATTTTATCCCCGTATGTTGCCGCGGGAACAACCTTTTTTTGATTGCCGGGAGTAAAACTCTGTTATATGTGTTTAAAAAGAAAAACCTATTAAGAATTACAATAAAGTCATACATTTTGACAAAAGAAATTGTTGTAACTTTTAATTAACATGACAAAAATTTATTTTTAATAAAAACATGTTTACGCACAGCTAGTGTTGTTGGCGGGAAATAACAAATAAGATAAACATACTAATATGTGAATTAAAAAAGACAAAGTAGAAGTAGCAACGACTATATGTATATACATATTAACCCAAACAGATAGGCTGCTCGGCTACTACGTAGCTTGCTGGCTGCTTGATCTATTGTAAATAAGCCAGCTTGTATTGTTATATGCATATATAGTAAATTCATGTGAGAGCTATTTACGTATGAA
The DNA here is from genome assembly GCF_010389155.1 of Erigeron canadensis. Taxonomy (NCBI): domain Eukaryota; kingdom Viridiplantae; phylum Streptophyta; class Magnoliopsida; order Asterales; family Asteraceae; genus Erigeron; species Erigeron canadensis. The sequence continues at coordinate 26,194,361 of NC_057767.1, read as the reverse complement.
CATAGCTTATACTAGGTATAACTTTATTTCTATATACGAGCACGTATTTGTTTACATATATTATTCTCACATGAAATAACATAAATATATTCCATAAGAAAATTATATCACCATAAAGAAGATTAAAAGGGCAAAAGATGGAAAAAAAAAAAGTTGGTTGTCAAAACTAAAAAAACAAAGTTTATTATAAGTTGGTGGCAAAAATTAAAAAACTCAAAGTTTGTTGGTCAATTTAAAGATAAGAAGATTAAAGGGGCAAAAGATGAATAAAAGAAGATATGGGGCCAAGTTAAAAAACCAAAACTTATTAATGATTGGTGGTAAAAATTGAGAAATCCAAAGTTAAAGTTTGTTGGTCAAAGTAAAAGAATTCAAAAAGTTACTATAACTTAACTAAGCTAACTTTAATTGTTATATATAATAATAGGATAAAATATATGTGGGGAACGAATGAGAGAGAGAAAAATATATCAGTTTTTTGTCAAACTAAAAAACAAACCATGAAACATGAAAACGAATGGAGGGCGTTGGATGTGGTGATGTGGCGATCCATTTCAATTTGTTTTTCATTTTGAACGGCAATGATCATTTGATTTTAGGCCCAAAGTTTGTACACACTTTTTCAATCATAGTGTCTACTTTTATGATTAATATATTTATTTTATTAATCTTCAACCCCATCCGATAAAGGTTAAGAAAGATAAATATCAAAATAATAACATGTGTTGGGTTCAAATTTTTAACATAAACTTAAATTGTCTATTTTTCATCTAACAAAAAATAACAAATTATATGTCATATAATTTGTTTTAGAAAAAAAAATGTAAATAGTAGAGAAATAAATTAATAAGCAAAATAAATTTACAAGAATAAAACATTTTGTAAAAGAGGAAGCCATGATCAACTTATAATTGACAATAAAATAAATTATAATAGTTGAAATATAATAATAATATAACAACTCAATATCAAATAATATATACACATCATGAACAAAATACCAAAAATTAAATTAAAATGATATAAAAAAAAGTATGTCTCTTCCGTTGAAAACCTACAACAATTATTATAGAACAACATTGTAAAAATACGATTTCCCTAATTAATGAGAAAACGTAAAATCACATACTGGTCCGTCCTAAATTGTTAAAATCACCGATGAATTAGAGACGAACTTTTATTTTTTTAAAATATACGTTATCGACAAAAAAATCACAAATGTTCATTCCTAAAAACAACTTTTTTTACAAAATAAATATATTAAAATTTAAAAATGGTACAAACTCACACCCCTTGCGAGTTTATGCACAAACACTTACGTTCGAGTATTAAACTACACTATGTGCGTACTCGGTTAAAGGTGTAAGAGTCACAAATAAACTGTTTATCGGTGTATATATCATCTCATTAGGACTCTATATGTATAAAAACACTAAATCCGTACTTCTATGTGAATATAAATGCTCGCATGCTCGAGAAAACGTAAAATCACATACTGGTCCGTCCCTGATCCGTCCCTAATTCCTAAAACAAACCGCCCACCCCACATCCCCTTTCTCTCGCTCGTCTACACTCTTCGGCCCAACGATGGGCTTGACAATGAGGTGTCGGAGACCTCGCTGCCAATAAGATTGTCGTCAACTAGGTTGTTGGAAGAGATCTTACCTTTAGTTTTGTAGTAGTAATAGTGACACATAACTTTTTCTGATGTTAATATATATATATACACACATTACTAAAACAATTTTCAAGTGTCACTAATACATCTATTGTTTAGTAACATAATTTTTAGGTGTCAATAATACATGTATTCGTTAGTAACCCAAGTATTAAGTGCCACTAAAACATCCATTCTTTAATAACATAATTTTTAAGCGCCACTGATATATCTATTCTTTAGTAACATAAGTTTTAAGTGCCACTAATACATCCAATCATTAGTAACATAATTTTTAAGTGTCACTAATACATCCATTTTTTAGTAACACAAGTATTAAGTGCCACTAATACATCCATTCTTTAGTAACACAATTATTAAGTGCCAATAATACATCCATTCTTTAGTAACACAAATATTAAGTGTCACTAATACATCCATTCTTTAGTAACACATGTACATATGTCACTAGAGACCACTATGTAGTGGTACATAAATATATGTAATTAAAAGTGTGTGCCACTAAAAAGTAATTTTTTTTGTGGTGAAAGTAGAATAACACATAATATTAAATTTTTTATTGATTATGAAACCTAAATACGGTTTTTAATGCCTCACTATTACATAAGGTGAAATTTTTTTTTTTTACCAATACATAAAAATTAAGAATCGAACCTTTTAAGTTTGTAACAAGAGAAAAGGTTAGACATGTATTTTAATTAATAATATATATATATATAAAATATAGGATGATGATTCAAAGATAGACTAGTTGGTGTCATTTATTTATTTATCCATAGATCTGAATATGACAAGGTAATGTTTTGTAAACTAATGTTTTTTTTTTTGGTTTTTCTACATTAAAAAGATAATCGTATCTCAAGAGAAGACGCATATTTGATATGTTTTATGTTTTATCCTTTGTTGTTTAATAAGGCAACATTATGTTTTAATAAAATTTCATGAGACAATGAACCCCTAATTATTTAAGGGGTGTTTGTGATTGAGTTTTGAGCTGATTATCTGATTATTGCGTTTATATAAAGCAAATAATTGAAAAATGTGTTTGGCAAAATAAGTGATTATCTGTGTTTAATTAGAGAGAAAACGCAGTTTTGAAAAAGCAGGTAGGGACATGCTTTTTCAAAACGCAATTTTTAAACGCATAATCTAATGTGGAAACGCAAACACAAACACCCCTTATTGAAGTTGTTACTTTTTTTATTTTACAATCTTAACCATCAATCATGAAGTTGTTACTTTTTTTATTTTACAATCTTAACCATCAATCATGTTTGACAGAATTTAATATGAAACTATATTTTAAGTTTAACATGTGTGAAACAAGTCAATTTAAAATACGAGCCAATATAATTGATATGTGGCCATAACTTTTCTATTTCAAAATTCGTAGCCAAAAAATTTTAGATTTTCTTTTATTTTCTTTTTTGCATGAGACCCATTTTTCGTCGTGGTCAATGTTATGGCCAAAAGTTTTGGACACCTACCATTGAAGAAAAATGTTGTCGTGGCCAAGTTTTGTTCCATGGAAATTGATTAGGGTTGGGTCCCTAAACGAACGAAATTCTCAACAATCCTTTAGGCTGGTGCCAACGCCTTCTTAGTTTGCTCGACGTGGCACCTTTGTGCTCATCTTGGGTTGGCAGCTGCTTGGCGTGGCCTTTTCCTAAACCAACTCTTCCCCCACCGGCGCGTGAGAAAGAGTGGTTGTGGGGTTAGTTTTTGACTTTTACCTTCTTTTTTTTTTTCCTTTTTTTTTTAACGGCTATTAAAAAAAAACCCACCTTATTTAAAATACCATTATCAAACTACAGATTCTATTATTAAACAAACACATTACTTAAAAGATAACACATAATTAAAAAGACAATACAAGATAAAAACACGAAATACATTCGTTAGCTACGATTACTCTTCAATATCTTTGATTGACATTTTTTCAAAGCCACGATAAGCGTAATCGTCGAGCCACCACTTGTCGTGTTACGGCCATTGGACTTCCCACGTACTTTTGTTTTCCCCGCAATTGTCGTGGTACAATTCGGCCCAAGGGAATTGGTCATCCAACGTGTGACCGACTTTAAAAACATTATCGACCACCCTCTTGACCTTCTTGATCTCATCTTGCAGAAACACAGAATATGTCTCTTCGTGTTTCGAGACCTTGCGGCTGGTCACAATCCAACTAGCCGTTCAAGGACTGAAAGTGTAAATATTTTTGAAATTTTGGCCGTTTAAGGGACTGAAAGTGTAAATATTTTGAGATTGAATGTTGGAGGGACCGGAAGTGTAAATATTTTTTACTTTACCTATCAATACCGGCTTCTTATCAAACATTTATGATCAAATCACAAACTTTTATTAATCTTAAATGGCTTCTTTATCAAATGTCCCTAACCGAAAACCACCAATGACTGTCGATCTAAGTAGATGTGAATATCATAGCTGATATCCTCGACCACCAAAAGTTCAAAGAGGAACTGGTTGTAGTTGGTCAAAAACTAAATGCGAAGAAGCAATGGTGTCGAGAACAAATCGATTATATACAAACCGGGTATTGTCCTGATCTTGAGGCTCAATACTTTACTTATTTGCAGGGGAAGATCGACAAAATTCAAATTGTTGTGGAACAACTTGCTTGTGCGCTCATCACCTTGGACCATTTGATCATAACTGTCAAAGCAGTTTATGAGATTAAGAAATAAGTTTGGAATTTAATAATGGTGTTCTACGAACTATTATGTTGTATGTTTTTCTTTAATAAGTTTGTAATGTTTCTAAATTATGAATGAAGTCTGTTGTTATTAAATTACAAAGTAGGCATTATAGTACATAGAACACACTTAATTAAAACACTAAAACAGACTTAATTAAAAGTAGGCAACCGTGATAAGCTCCGTGAAACAATGCTCGTATCTAAAGGCCCCCCCATAATTTCAACGGTACTCCTGATGCGCTTTTGCATAGAGCAACTCATCAGATTGACTTTGTGCATTCAACCTCGTATAGATTGCCTCAAACTGCTTACATTGTAACACCCCTCCTTACCACAACACAATATTGTCCGCTTTGCCCGCAGGCTCACGACGTTGATTTTGGTTGCTCGAGCAAACATCCCAGAAGGGTCACCCATTTCGCATTGCTGCCGCCTGAGCACGCTTAACTGTGAAGTTCTCCTCTCATCCATAGCCAATGCGCCCAAAACGCGTTGTCGTTATGTAAGGCCAATGATATTACTTATAGCTAGGATCACCCTTGTGTGTTAGCAACATATGCTTTCACACCACCTCAACATAACTTAACGTCCTCGTTGAGTCATGCAAGTGCGCCATACAATCCTAACATCCCAAGGGTTGCTCTGATACCACTAGTAACTCCCCGCCTTACCATAACATAATATAATCTGCTTTGCCCGCAAACTCACAACTTTGTTTTTGGTTGCTCGGGCAAACTTTCCAAAAGGGTCACCCATTTGGCATTGCTGCCGCCCGAGCAAGCTTAACTGTGGAGTTCTCCTATAATCCAAAGCCAATGCGCCCAAAACGCATTGTGTTATGTAAGACCAATGATATTACTTACAACCAAGATCCCCTTGTATGTCAAAAGCATACATCACTGACATACAAGGGGGATCTTGGTTATAAGTGACATAAATATGAGATACAGTGTTAAACCTAATACTATTGTCGTAGGATATGGCCGGCATTTTCTCTAAGTGTAACATCCCAAAACCTTTTTACGTTGACCGTTAACTTGTCGTTAGTGACCGTTAGTTGCTATGTATTTTATATGTGCTTATGTGAATTAAATGATTAACGTGGGATATGTGTTAAAGTGATTAAAATAATAAAAATAAAGTTGATAATGAATAATAAAGTCATTAAGTGTTCTCGATAGGATTTAAGAGTCGTTAAGTGTTTCCGTATGCGTTAAACGAGCAATTAAGTAACGAAACGAGTCACAAGGAAGTACGAGGGTCTAGATGTATAGTTTATAAAATTGTTCCTGCAGATATAGGGTAGCTTAATACACTGTTAAACCTAATACTATTGTGGTATCTTAAGGTAAAAATGCATAAAGTGGTAACCTAATACTATTGTGGTAGCTTAATATACTGTTAAACCTTATAACTTAAGCTTCCTCTAGCAAAACTTGTTAAGACAATTCAAACAAGTGACAAGAACTCAAAGGGGCAACAACTTATACAATTTTCTTGCAGGTCTCATTATGCTATTGATATATTAAGAATTTTGTAATGTGTGTTAGCAAAGAGTTAATTAAATGAAGAAATGCCCGATAAAAGCTAAGATATTGCATCAAAATGTACTTATGTAACTCAAAGCACTACCCATCACGAATTATCTACTAATTTCCGGTTAACCTTACGTTACATTTTTCATTCAACTATGAACCAATTATCTTATAGCATGATCCGTGCGGCGAGGTTATTAATCATGTCATGTGAGATAAGATAATCACTGCTTATGATTCATATTTATGTTAAATATAGAATAAATATAAATAAAAGTTGAGAAAAATATGAGGAAGAGGTAGGGTTGGTAGTGAGTGAGGAAGAGGTGATTTAGGAGAGAGAAAAGCTGATGTGGTAGTGAGGAAGAGACAGGAAAAGCTGCGGAGTTGGCAGAGGCCTTAGGCAACTTATTCCTAACGTTAGCCAAAAAAATTGCCGGATACCCGTTGTATCTTCTTATTAATATTCATGGTAGGAAATACGATAGTTTTGCAAGTCATTTTTCCTATGTACAACTAATGGTTTAACCTTCCAGCGGTACCATCTCGCAACACGAAGGTCGTCCGGAACAAAGGCTTCAAATAGAATTAAATAATAAAATTGAGCTCCTACAAATTAGGGATTTAATCCCATAAATAAGGGCCAACATATATGGAAGTTATTCTAGTTCACAAATAGGGGGGAAACCCTAAAATGAACCTGGACTACTTCTTGGACCGGCATTCCCTATAAAAGGGGCGAGGAAAGATCAAAGGGAACCACGATTTCACCTACAACAACTTCTAAAGAGAAAAGCATACACAATATACACAACAACCAAAGAACTCCACAATATAGTCGATGACACAACTCTAGTCATTCATCCGACATTATTCACACGTCCGATTAGCGTAAAGAGGCTAGAACCCTTCTTAAGGGAATCGTCAAAGGACATCCTTAAAAAACCCATCACCCACTTTCTTAACCTAACCTCAGCTTGGTGTACAATCAACAACTACCGCCAACGTGGCCAAATTCGGCTATCGATTAGAGCTGTGGTTGCGTTTGTGTATGGACTGTGTCCCAAATTGGAGATGCAAAATAGGTATTTTGTATCTACGGAGTGCATTGGATGGTTTTCAACATGCATTTCATCATGATTACATATCTTAATCATACCCATCCTTCTCTTCCTCACTACGATTAGAAATCGTCAGACTGGATGAGAAGTGTGCTAGCCACAGCTGATCGAGATTTTGGATAAATTTTCAATCATTTGTTTAAACACGAGACTAATATAGTAATGCTCATGTGATACATCACTTTTTCACAACAATGCCACATTATCATCTGGTAGAGGCCACCAAAGGCATCTAGCTGATATTGGGTGAATAAGGCTTTCTGGAGAGATTAGTCGAAATGCATCTATGCTGAACCAGATGAAGGTGCAATGGATAGTGGTATTTACTGGTTCTGTCTTTAATTAGTAGATACTTGTATATTTTTGTGTGACCAATTAGCATTTCGTCACAATCAAATATCACGAAACGATCAAAAATAAAAAATTTGTTTTACCAGCATTGATCTAGGTTTTTGGTTTGCTGCTAGTTTGTATGAAATGCAGAGTCATTAGTAAGTCGTACTATTTGTGTACCATATTTATGATATAAATTTGGGGTAACACTTCAGCGAGAATACCCTTAAAATAAGAACATGACAAGAACATTTAAAAACATCATTTTGATAGAGTTATAAAACTAAAATAATGTATAGATAATTATCATTATTTAAGTGTTTAACAACATATTGATTCGTCATAATCGAAAAAATCACGTTTTTTGTTTGATGCATCCGGCAAAAGGACTTCACGTGGACAGAAGAAGCAAACAAAGCTCAGGAACAAATGAAAGAATATGTTGCGGACCTACCAACCCTCACAGCACCAAAACCAAATGAGACGCTTTTCATATATTTGGCAGCTTCGTCTGAATGTGCTAGTGTTGTGTTAGTAGCCGAAAGGGATCATATACAGATACCAATCTATTTTGTAAGTGGGGTACTACAGGGTGCCGAACCCAATTATCCAGAGTTGGAAAAACTTGCACTGGCCCTAGTCCATGCGGCACGAAGGTTGAGGCGCTAATTTCAAGCGCACCCCATCGTTGTGTTGTCAGACAAGCCAATAAAACAGATACTAATAAAACCAGAGAAATCAGGAAGAGTGGCCAAATGGGCTATTGAATTAGGGGAGCAGGAGATAGAGTTTCGAGCCCAGCATGCAATAAAAGAACAAATATTGGTTGAGTTTATCACCAAAGTACAAGAATCCAAGGACTCAGTGACACATTCTGCGTCCCTGGAAGTAATAGGAAACATCAAGCGTGACGTGTGGAAGTTATACACTGATGGGGCCGCCAGTTCCGATGGCTGCGGGGTCGGCCTCATGTTAGTCAGTCCGGAAGAGAAGGAGTTTACTTATGCACTAAAGTTCGAGTTCATAGTGACGAACAACGAGGCCGAATATGAGGCACTACTAGCAGGACTTCGAATGGCAAGGGACATGAAGATCCGTAGTATACAAGTATATGTTGACTCGCAGCTTGTCGCACGATAGGTAAAGGGAGAATATGAGGCAAAGCAAGAAACCACCCAACAATATCTACGGAAGGTACAGGAATTACGAGAATGTTTCAGCCACTTTGAAATAGAACACATCAGGAGAAGTTAAAACAAAAGAGCGGATGCATTAAGCAAGCTAGCCTCCCTGACTTTCGACCACCTAGGGAAAAAGGTGCTGGTAGAAGTCCTAAAAGAAAGATCGATCGAAGAAAAGCTGATATCAGACTTGGTGGAGGAAGAAGAAAAGAATTGGATGACCCTCATTTATGAGTTCTTAATAAGCGGGATACTCCCAATGGACAAAAACGAGGCACGAAAAGTCAGGATCAAAGCCCCGCAATACAAGATCATGGACAAAAAGCTGTATAAGAAAGGCTTCGTGACGCCATGGCTACGTTGCGCAGGACCTAAACAAGGAGGAATGATCATTCGGGAGCTAGATACATGAGGGAATCTGCGGATCCCACTCAGGAGCTAGAGCTGTCGCTACAAAGGCCATGTGGCTAGGATACTTTTGGCCAACAATGCACCAAGATTCTGCTACGCTACTAAAGAACTGCGAAGCATGTCAGTTACGGGCCAATGTGCCTAGACAGCCTAAAAATGACATGATTTCAGTAATTTCGGCATGACCTTTCATGGAGTGGGGAATCGATCTAGCGGGGCCTCTACCTGAAGCCATAAACAAAAAGAAGTTCCTGGTAGTAGTCATCGCCTATTTCACTAAATGGTTAGAAGCCAAGCCACTCGCCTCCACCAATGGAGACCAAATGAAAAAATTTGTGTGGGAACACATAATATGTAGATTTGGGATACCACGGACGATAGTATCCGATAATGGACTGCAATTTGCCAAAGGAACCTTCCCTGAGTTTTGCAAAAAGCTGCAAATAAAGCAATCCTTCGCGTCCGTATACCACCCCCAAGGGAACGGGCAAGTAGAAGTGACCAAAAGGGAAATCATCAAAGGAATAGAAAAAAAAGGCTGGACGAAGCCATAAGGGGTGGGTCGACGAGCTACCATTAGTTCTCTGGGCGAACAGAACAACTCCGAAACGAAGTAATGGTGAAACCCCCTTTAGCCTGGCCTTCGGCACCGAAGCCATAGCACCCACAAAATTCCAAGTATCGACCCACGGGATGCTAAACACGGAAGGAAATTCTGAAGAACTACAGGTCGACCTGGAACTACTTGAGGAACGAAGAGAAATTGCAGCCATCAGAGAAACAACATAGAAAATGAAAATAGAGAAATACTACAACAAAAGAGTCAACTCAACAACCTTCAAAGTAGGTGATTATGTGCTAAGATTGAATAGCGTAAGTGAGAAGGAGTACACAGGGAAGCTAGGGCTAACATGGGAAGGCCCGTACCGGGTACTTGCAACCTATGGAAACGGCGCCTACAAGCTGGAAACCCCCGAAGGAGCTCCGGTTGATAGGACTTGGAACAGTACAAACCTACGGAGATTCTACTTGTAAATTTCCCTTTCTGCAATCTCTGTAAAAACAATAATGCCCGAGGCATCTAATAAAGCAAAAAGCCCCACGAGGGATGTGGCATTTTAATTGTTTTTTTTTAAAAGGGCTCATCGTCTTTCAAAGTCCCGCGAAAGACATTGGAGGGTCGCAACCTCAATACTACCTAGCGGCCAAAAGGGAACAAGTTACAGGGATACCTGGTACAGTCACCCAAAGGAACGCACCCCATTACTTGTAATAAGCTAAACACAAAATGCATACAAAATATGCGGAAAAGAGCATAAAATACTAGCACAGACATAAGTCTTAAAAACACATCCATAACGAATTCAGTCGAACCGAGGTTTCACAGAAAAGAAACCATGAACCTCCGGATCAGACAAATGAGTAACATCATAAATAAAATTGCTTTGATAAGTAGCTAACTTCTGATTAGCCTGGTCAAATGACTCCTTTGCCTTCACATATTCAGGAGCATATTCAGAGTGGGTAGCAAACAAAACACTTTTTTTCTTCGACGTATTCACAACAGAGTCAATCAGCTTCACCGCTTGAGGACCTGTCACAAGGGTCTCACTAATAAACGGAATTACCCTGTTCACTAAACCATCCACCTTTTCCAGCAGATGCCGTTCTCAAAATCTTTCTGCAACAAATCATCATGTCGCTTCGCCATGCCATTACGCAGAGCCCTCACCACCACATCCTGCTCCGATAAACGCTTCTCCAGATCTGCTATCCTATCAAACAAGCTTCCAACTACAAGCTGTGATTCCTTCAGCATATCCCGGGAATATTCATACTCCCGACATAAACCGCTAATTAAAAGATTTTTTCGATCACTGAGATTTTTTGACAAAAGCTCCTCCCCCATAAACATACGAGCGGTGGTGCCAGAGAAAGAAATGGGGGACACATCAGCACCAAAAGAACCAACGTCAGCAACTTTCCTCTTCGACTACATTGCACGGCAGATTTGAACAAAATATAAGACAAGAAAATAAAAGAAGATAATAACAATGGGAGAACAGTAATTGGCGGCCGCAGTCAAACAAAGTGAAGAAAGAGAAGAAACCCACATACCAATGAAAAGGCATAAACAGAAAATTAATGCAAGAAAAGGGATAGGCGACGCGCTTTTATATAAGAAAGAAAAAAACTCCAACCGTCGATTTCACACCTTGAGATACGCGCGCTGACATGCAGAATATTGGAACTATTAAAATTACGCAAACACCCTCTAAGAATAAGTGCGTAGTTAATATTAGTCCAAGGAAATAATTACCTGGCAAAAATTACCCCCTTGGACTTGGGGGCTTAATGGTGTACCCTTCCAGCAGTACCATCTCGCAACACGAAGGTCGTCCAGAACAAAGGCTTCAAACAGAATTAAATGATAAAATCGAGCTCCTACAAATTAAGTATTTAATCCCATCAATACATATATGGAAGTCATTTTGGTCCACAAATAGAGGGGAAACCCTAAAATAAATCTGGACTACTTCTTGGACCGGCATTCCCTATAAAGGGGGCGAGGAAAAAGATCAAAGGGAACCACGATTTCACCTACATCAACTTCTAAAGAGAAAAGCATACACCATATACACGACAACCAAAGAGCTCCACAATATAGTCGATGACACGACACTAGTCAGTCATCCGACATTACTCACACGTCCGATTGGCGTAAAGAGGCTATAACCATACCTTTGGGAAATCGCCAACGGACATCCTCAAAGGACCCATCACCCACTTTCTTAACCTAACCTTGTCTTGGTGTACAATCAATAACGACCGCCAACGCGATCAAATTTAGCTATCGATTGGAGTTGTGGTTGCGTTTGTGTACGGACTGTGTCCCAAATTGGAGATGCAAAATAGGTATTTTGTATCTACGGAGTGCATTGGATGGTTTTCAACATGCATGTCATCATGATTACATATCTTAATCATACCCATCCTTCTCTTCCTCACTACGATTTGAAATCGTCGGACTGGATGACAAGTGTGCTAGCCACAGTTGATCGAGATTTTGGATTTATTTTCAATCATTTGTTTAAACATGAGACTAATGAACTAGAGCTTATGTGATACATCACTTTTTCACAACAATACCACATTATCATCTGGTAGAGGCCACCAAAGACATCTAGCCGATGTTGGGTGAATAAGGCTTTCTGGAGGGATTAGTCGAAATGCATCTATGCCGAACCAGATGAAGGTGCAATGGATAGTGGTATTTATTGGTTCCGTCATTAATTAGTAGATACTGTATATTTTTTTGTGACCAATTAGCATTTCGTGGCAATCAAATATCACTAAACGATCAAAAAATAAAAGTTTGTTTTACCAGCATTGATCTATGTCTTTGGTTTGCTGCATGTTTTTATGAAATGTAGAGTCATTAGTAAGTCGTACTATTTGTGTATCCTATTTATGATATTAAATATGGGGTAACACTTCAGCGAGAACACCCTTAAAATAAGAACATGGCAATAACATTTAAAAATATCATTTTGATAGTCATAAAACTAACATAATATATAGATAATTATCATTATTTAAGTGTTTAACAACATATTAATTCGTCAAAGTTGATAAATCACGTTTTTTATTTGATGCATCCATAGTTGTTAAACTTTTACGAGTCACGAGTGGACTTTTACGAGTCGAGTCGAGTCAATTTACACCAAAAACGAGTCGACTCGTTAGGTGACTCGTTTTTGTCCAGACTCTTACGAGTCGTTGTGTGAACTGGGACCGAGTCAATACGAGTCGCAAACTTATGATTGTTGTAGTTAAATAATATGATTATATATTAGATATTATATTTATAGTTACATTATTTTGTGTGTATATATGTATTTTTGATACTTTTAGTTCGAATTTAGAGATAAATTTTATGTTTATGGCTCAAAGTTATCGAATATGTAATCATTTTACAAATGAATGGAGATAATCAACTTATACTCTGTTTCAAAAAACATCACATATATAAAGTTATACAATATTATGTACTATATAAAAAATCCTGACTCTTACGGGTCGAGTCACACTTCGAGTCACGAGTGAAAAATATCATGTTTTCGAGTCGAGTCAAAAGTTACGAGTCGACAACTATATGGATGCATCCATATTGATGAATATGCATTCAAAATGGATGCACAAAACAAAAATATGATTTTATCAATTTTGATAAATCAATGTGTTATTAAACACTTAAACAAAGATAATTATTTATACACTATATTAATTTTATGAACTTTTAATAAATCAAAATGTAACTTTTAAATGTTCCTACCGTTTTCTCATTTTAAAACTGTTTTTATTTGATTGCTGTATGTACATACCATATTTAATTATGTGTGTAGTAATAAAGGTCATCAAATAAATATCTGTAACACCCATTTGCAAAAATTATGATATAAATTAATGATATATGAATTTAAATTTGAAGAAAATTACATGACACTACAAGAAAAAAAGGTTTTGGTAGTAGGATATTTTATGGGACAACAAATTATGATTGCTAAATGTCATCATTAAAAAAAAATTAAGGATGACAAATGGGGTTTTGGACAACTTAATTTTTTTAATTACGACATTTAACAAACACCTATTCTGAAAAATCGTTTTTCAGAATGTGTTAACTATAAGAAAAATCTGTATATCTAACAAATATATGTAACACCCATTTGTAAAACAGGTCTGGATTCACACAAACACCTATTCTTTGAATGCGTTTATGCTCGTCAGGTATGGTCTCTTATAAAATCCATGGCTGGGTTGTCGATGGTATCTGAAAAATGGAGTGATATCCTTGCGCACATGGTACCTATCTCAAGATCCAACATGGTGAGAAATGTTACGGAAAGACTGATCCTTCTGCTACCTCATAATTTATTTGGCAGGAGCCGAGGAGCGCAACAATAGAATGTTCTCAAACAATGAAAAGAGCCCTGAACAACTGAAGCTTGTTATTATGGATACACTTAGGTTTAAACTTGCTACACTTATTTTTTTATAAAATTATTAATATATATTAATAATTTAAAAAAATAAATTTTTTAAAAAAATGTTTGAACAATGACATGCAATTTTTGGTGTTATAAAATAGTGTCATAAAAGTATGTCGTTAAAGTGTGTCATAAATTCATGACGCGCAAAATGCGTGTCATAAAGCTTTATGACAGGTCGATTTATGACACTAAAAAGCGTTTCATCTGACGTCTTTTATGACACCAAATTTGGTGTCATTAAAGGTGTTTTTTTTAGTAGTGAAACCGCAAACAAGTCAAAAAATGGGTCGAGATGTGGAAGCTGATTATTATACTTTGTGACCAAAGTAGTCCATCTTAGCTAATGAAGAATTGGAGATCCTCTTTGGGATTGATTTGCATTGCTTTTTATATTTAAATTGTAGCAGCTTTGTCATTCATTTTGGTTTGCTTTTTTTTTTTTTTTTTTTTAAAGTGAATTTTATTTCAGACGCGTATGATGTGTGTTAATCGCACAATGAAAGGGTCCCGTACTAAGCGGATCTTAAATAGCCTTTCTCACCATACCACCTCCTTTATTGGAAAATACCGTCGAGAAGAACCTACCAAGGCTCGGACTCGAGACCTTGGAATAAACTTTCCGGGAGTCCCACATAGCAAGTTTAGTGAAACATCCCTTGGTTTGCTTATTAGCTGGTTTAACCTTTATGTGTGGCCTATCACATATAGGAAACTGATGTGTATCCCGTCACATTACTTTTGATGTACTTTGATTTTGTTGTTGGTATAAAAGTTGAAACGGGTATTCTTTAACCTACATTTATAAATGCTTAAAAAATAATTATATACAAAAATGTGTTTTTTCACAATTATATAAATAAGAAAAAAAAATCACATTTTTATGTGTGTAAAAATATAGATACACACTTTAAAGTGTTAAAATACTTGACATCTATTCACAATTTTATATGTGAATATCTTATTAATACATTTATAGGTGTCAGAAAATTATGAATTTTAAAAAAATTTCATCCTTCTAAATGTGCATTTTTTTTACACATTTTTAAATGATGAGATCAACAAATTTCTTCAAACTTCATTATAAGTGTGAAAAATGTTTAAGATACTGATATAAAAACTTATTTTGTGCCTTAGACGGTTTATTATTTAATGTTTAAAATACTTATATAAAACTTATTTTTCTAGATTTTCTAGGAGGAAACTCTTTAATTATGTCCTAACTAAAAGGTATACATAAGCCTCAGGCCTGAAAAGAAGGAAGCATAACAAGTCGTACGGTTAAAATGTTTCCCTTTTATCAATTTCTGAACAATTCGGATTGAAAGAAGTGAGCACATCGACTTAACTTGCATACAACGTCCTCCGTGTTGTAAGTTAAAGAGTAACAAATTAAACACATAATTGGAAGATGCACGAGACATGCATCGGATTGATATGGTTATGTCATGTATTTATTGGAAGTAATACGAAATGTATTATTTAAATTCTAGAATATCCAACAGTTATTTCTTTTATATAAAAGGTAAAGACTGAACATGATACAAAAGCAGCTTATTATGACGATCTCACCATTTTAGTATTTTTTTTACAAAGATTGATTAGGGGAATCGAACGAGTGGAGTAAAAAAGTTCCCTTTGGATCAGAATCAATTTACTAATGACTTTGTAGTATATAGGTGAAAACTAAAATTTTTGTGAAAAATTAAAAAACTATTCAAAACACAACGTGTATATATATATATATTTTTGACAAGTGAATTTTATCTCAAATGTGTATAATATGTGTTAATCGCACCACGAAAGAGTCCCGCACTAAGCGAATCTTAACTAATAATAAAGAGAGAATAATAGTGGTCTGTGTTGTTTATTTATTTAAAACTAAATACGACAAGATAATGTTTTATAAACTAATGTTTTCTGTTTTCCTATATTAAAAAGGTGATTCTATCTCTGACATATGTGTTTTATTCCTTTGTTTGTTTAATAAGGTGTTATTATAAGGTATTATTATTTCACAAGACAAATGAACCCAAATTATTATAGGTATCTTTTATTTTTTTTATTTTAAATATCTAATCATGAATCATGTTGAGACAATTAAATATCAATTTATATATAAATGTATCATGTGTAAAGCAAGTTTATTTAAATATACGAGCGAATACATTAATATGGATATATTTTGTTTGAATTTCATTATTTTAATAACAAAAAGTATTTTGAGACGAAATTTGGTGGCAAAAGTCGTAGACAAATATTTTCCGAATCTATTTTTTTTGAAAAATGAAAAATATTTGGCCATAACTTTTGGGTCGCTTAATTAAGTGGTGTCCAAAAATTTCTGATTTTCTTTTCCCTTTTTTTGTTTCGGACATGAGACCCACTTTTCACCATGGTCAATATGGTTGCCAAAAGTTTAGGACACCTTCCATTGGGGATAAAAGTCTTCCCCAAAAGGTTTAGCTATGACATTCCACCACGACAACAACAGTTTAAATGTCGATGCTAAGTTTTTTGGGGAAGGCTTTTGTCGTGGCGAAAACTTACCTTTTTTTTAGTGTATATAAAAAGTATCTATTGGACCTAATACGAAAAGTAATATTTAAGGATATCTAACGTCCTTGTTTTAATTAACTAGATCATTGTCTCGCATAATACGTGAAATAATGTATTTAGTTAGTGACAAGTTATCGTTTCACAATATCATACATTGACAACTACAAAAAAAAAAAAATGTTAAAAATAGATTAATTAGTATCATGATGTCAAAGATGTAAATTAATTAGTATCTTGCTGTAATGAGTTAATATGCATATAAGCAAATTTTCATTGAAAACTATCGCATTTACGATCAAAGTTAATGTATGTTTGTATAAACAATTAGTAACACTTCAAATTATTGTATCAAGTGATAGTTTAAAATTCAATATAAATATATTTGTTTAGCGGAATATAAATAAGAGCTATATATGGATTTGACTTCTCTTTAATTAGTGTAACTATATTAGTCATTTTTTATAATTTTCACGTAGTTTAATGTATATACCGATACACATATAAATAAAATTTAACAAAACAAAAGTAGTTAGCATTTGAACTACGTATGTTTGGAATGAAACCCAGTAATATCGAAAACCCTTTTAAATATCCACTCCTGCAAATTTTGAAAGTGTAATTTATACCCTGATAGATTTCCCAAAGGTTTAAGATCTTGCCAATTGCTCACCTTTTGAAAGTTTACTTTTTGTGTTTATAGTTAACCTTTTGAATTTTTAAAATTAATTTTACATTAATATATTAAGAGTTTCGGATTATGTACTTATATAGTAATAATATTTGAAACAAATATTGGGTTTATGTAAGAAATTTAAAAACTAAAATATTTAGGAAATTAAAATCTTAAACTTTTAATATGTACTTTAATTAACATCACTTATGTAAAAGCAAATTATAATACAATAATCAAGATTTGAAAGTTCATGATATAATCTTATAAGAGATCCTAAATTTCAACATTTAAATTTATTAAGAAAAAGAAATAATAAATAACTTATTAAAAAGTGTCAAGTAATAAGTTTTTCAATTTGATAGAATCAACAACATAAGCAAATGTTGATTAAGTGAAATAAAATATTTCAATTGGTTAATAATTATTTAAGAAAATCGTATTTTTGTATATATAAAAGTTAAATTATATTTTCTCACATATTACTCGAGACAATATAAATACGCGAGATAAACATAATAAGTTTTAAGAATAACATAATTATTAATTATAGATAAAACATGTTAAAATACAATTGTATTGTTATTTAAAGTTTTATTTACATCAAATATGGCTAGTAAGATATATAAATTTTGTATAATGACAATGTAATGTTAAATACATCTAATACTGGTAAAGATAGTAATATTCAAAATTGCTCTTTAGTGTAGTTGGTTTTTATAATATGGTTGTTATATATTTGTATAATGACGATATAAAAGTAAGTATAAACAAAACACTTTATTTACTATAATGATTAAATTTCAAACCAACTCATTTAGGTGGGTTGGCTACTATGACATCATTGAAAGTCTGTTATCTTGAGGGACGCGTATTCAATTCTTGCCATGGATAAGACTGATAATTATAGTTAATCATCGATGCAAAAAAACTCAACATTGAGGTTTTGTAGGTACCAATTCGGTACACGGGATCAAAGGGTTCTCATCGATCTACCTTATGTTATATCTATGTTGCCATGTATGATCTTTATAATCAATTTTGATCATAATCATTAATTATAATCCTAATCATAATATTTAATTTCCATTTTCTATATAGGTACAAAGATTATATACATGATACTACTTTTTTTTTATTATTAATTCACTGATAGTTATCTTTTATCAAATAATATTGTTTATTATATTATGTTTATTAATTTTTTTGAAAAGTATTTATTATATTATATTTAATAATTATATATCATGAGAAAGATTTTTATGATTTATAAATATTTATGTTTCATTAGTCTTGCTTTTATATATACTTGGCGTATATAATATATTCAGAAAATATAATTTAATTGTTTCTATCAGTTGTAATCTGACAGTTCTTTATATTACCATAACTATGAATAATAATGTAACTATCAATTATTGTTTTTATATTTATATTCTCAATTATCTCGTACAACGTACGAGTTTAATCTAGTATCTAATATATATAGTGAATGACATGTTTTTTCTTTAATTAATAAATTAATAGTTATCTATGTTAGTTAAATAATAATCAGATAATCTAAAAGACTATAATGTATATAATATAATTGTAAACAATTTGATAACTTAATAGTACAGTTACAATATGAACTCATAAATGCATGAATATATATATATATATGGAAAAAGTAAGTATGAGGTTGCCCCCCATCTATATATATATATTAGTTTATTATGTTTACATATTACACTGATCGATCGATCTGTGGCTTCCTACGTATATATATACTTTATTAAATATACAATATTTAATTATTTAAAATACAAAGACTTATATTATGTTTTTTTAATATTAGTGATTGAATATTAATGGTGGAAAGAGTAAATTAGTGATGGAAAACAAAAAAGTGTAAATTATTTAAATTAGATGGACTAATGTTGTGTTTACTTAATATTAAATTTGGTAATGATACTATTATTTAGATCTAAGGGTTATAATCAAAAGTTGGAACTCATCTAATAGTCCTTGTTTCTCCATAAAAGAATTTAGGACCTTGTTATATATATATTGGTAGAAAAGAGTTAAAGATCGAACATGATATAAAATCAGCAAATTATGGTAATCTCACCATTTTAATGTTTTTTCTTTTATGAAAATTGGTTAGAGTGACAAAAAAAAAATGGAGTAAAGAAGTTTCTTTTGGGTCATTGCAAGAACTAATTTACTATCGACTTTTAGTGTGTATATATATTATATAGGTTTTAGGTAAATTAAAACAAATATTAAAGTAAAAAACAAATAAAATAATATGTTTCTCTTTAGCTTAATATAATAAGTCTATAAACGGGATAGTCCAGGGAATGTAGCCTTAAAGTCTGACAATAAACAATGGAGCATAAATCTTCGAAGTCCAGTCCTAGCATAGAAATCTTTATCCCTGATTAGCCTGAGTACCTGAAAAGTATACTAAAACGTGTTAACACAAAGGTTGGTGAGTTGGTAGGTTTTAGTCAAAAAGCACAGTAATAAAATGAGTTTTATGTCGATTCTTTAAACACAAAAGAAGTAGTTGTTCAATATATAACGAGCAGAGTTATGCCACAAGTCAAGCTACTCAAGTCTCAAGCTCGTAAAGTCCAAAGTACTCAAAGTGTGGCCTTATGGTTCAACAACCTGCCTTTAGTAATGATATGTTGCCTTACGGTTAAATAACCTGCCTTAGTACTAGCACATCATAAGCACGTCAAAGTCTCAAAGTCCGGCCTTACGGTACCTGCCTTACTCCAAAATCTCAAGTGTCAAGTCTCCAATATACACAAAAAACACGTCAATTAAGCACAAGCATCAATCACATAATCACACACATACAATCAAGAACAAACACGTCAAATGGCACAAGCAACTCTATACGCACAGGCTCAATAATGAACATAAATTAGAAATCGACAAAACTGTTTGAAAATTAAGTATACTTTCCACCCCAAAACTTGTAAAAGAGGGTCTATGACACTCATCTCAAAACATCACAAGTATAAGTATCCTAGATCAACGAACAAGATCACGAACAGTTAGATACACCTAAAATAAGCTCACTATCTGTCCAAAAGTCCTACATTGTCCACAAGCCACCCAGTAAGTACTTGAATTTGACTGCACTCGTCTATGTCCTATACTAGTGTCTTAGGAAATGCCATTATGTCTCGTCATATGTCATAATATATATAATAGTCTCGTTGTCTTTTTAAATTGTCCAAATGAAACAGTTCGTTTAATAAGGTCACTTTATATCGTTTATATCTTGTCAAGTCTTCGTATGGAATATTATTATAAAAATGTGTTAAGTCCAAAAAGTCGTATGGAATATTATTATTATTACACTTCCAGTGTTGTCTTTTGAGCTGAGGTTGATTGCTCTAGAGTCTTGCCGACCGGCCTCGGTTTCTACAAGACGGCATGATCCTGATTCTGATGATCACCCCGAGGGGGAGAACCAAGGAGATGGTCAAGCCAATGATGTTAATACTTCGGCAAGAGTTGAAGGTATTAGTGGTGATGTAGAAATGGGGGAAAGAAATGAAGGTGGAAATCAAGAAGTGATTGAAGATCAAGCAGAACTGGATAGATTAGCTAAATGTAGAGCTAAGTCTGATGAAATGTGGACAGAGCTTGGTCTAAATGTTGAAGAAGTTGAAAATGTTGAAAGCAGGGCTGAAATAAGAAGAAGATTAGAAGAAGTGTTTGGTATGGGAGAGATAGAAGGAGAAGAAGAAGAAGAAGAAGAAGAAGAAGAAGAAGAGATATTTGATGAAGATATTGTGGATGAGGCGTTAATTGAATTTGCTGAAGGAGAGGCAGACGCAGAAGCGATTAGAGATAACATTGTGTTGAGTGTTCCTGAATTTGTAGAGATTCAAAGACCTACTGATGAACCATTGTTTGAAGAATTTGGTGATCTTGATTAATTTACAACTGGTCCTTCAGGTAGAAATGAAGTCGAAGAGTCAACAAATCTGTCTCTGTCAACTTAAAATCAATATTCCTTCAATGATTTTGAAGGGTTTGATGAGCTGAGAAAAACTCCTGAAGTCGTTTCTCAAGACTTCAAGAAGTCTACCTTCAAGCAAGTGTTAAGAGAAGCAATCATTTTTTAAGAAGAACCACTTCCTGACTACTTCCCTACAGAACTGACTGAAGAACAATGGAACTTCGTGAATAGGGGGTACTTCCTAAGAGATCAAACAAGAATAGTTGCACTTGACATTAAGCCAAAGCAAGCTGCAATCAAGTCAAGATTTTTGGAAGAAAGAGCATTTCCGATCTTCTGCGGAGCTACTAAGGTTGTCAAAGTAGAAAGACCAGAATTTGCTGCTATGTATAAGTTTAAGGATCCAAAGCAAGTTGAAGAATACAGATCTCTTCTTAAACTTACAGATAGCTACAATCCAAATATTCTTGAATATCAGAGGAAGTTCAGGATCGTGGTGCTTATCAGAGTGATTTTGATAAGGAAAACTCACATCTCTATACCTTGTTTTCATGTAAAGAGAGAAAATGGCTTGATCTACAGATTCAATGAAGCTCACTTCAAACTTTTGCCTATTGATGACATAAATTTTCTCTACAACCACTATGTCAATGCCATTCAAAGGTATCGTGAGGATCTTATTGCTTTTGATGCAGTGAAGAGATACATGTCCAGTGTTGTTCAACATGCATCATTAGAAGATTTTCAGATCGGATTTGAGTTGGTTAAGAGGAAGATTAATGTTCCGTACCGAGATCAAAGTCTTTATACAGAAGATATAGAAAAGCTTAATATTGGTCATGTTCTTGAGAAACCAACACTTGGAGTAATTTTTCTTAACAGCAGAAAGAAGAAGATATTTGTTAAAATGTGTGACCTTGCTTCTTACTCTGATGGAACCTTGGAATTTTGCAAGAATGTGCTGTTATGCTTATCTGAAGATGAAGAATCAGATCAAAAGAAAGCACTGCTTGATAGGGTAATCAGCAAGATTGATAAGAGACTGGGTTTCAGAGAGAGTATCAGAATGATAAGGGAAGCAAATAATGTTAAGAAATTCAAGTATGTTGTTAGAAAAAAATGAGGATGTTGGATCAAGTATGAACCTAGTAATGTTTTGGGACCACATAATCTTCCTCCAAAAGACTATGAAGTAAACATGGTGGTCCCCAAAGATAAACCAGAAGGTGACAACTGGTTCTGGCATCCAAACAAGAATAAACCAAATACTCGAGCTTAAAGACTGTTGATTCTGGATACATTTTGACAAATCACTACTAAGGGGGAGATTGTTAGAATTATTATTTCTAGTAGTTGATTTGTATTTAATCATATGTTGTACTTGTTTGTAATTTTCATAAGTATAGAAGGGGTCTAATGTAAATTGTATAGAGGTATATAAACCCCCTCCATAGCTTAATATTGTAACCTTTACACATTCAAGCAATCCAATCTTTCAACACACACTCTTTCTCTCTCGGCACCTACACACACTTACACACACACTTCCTCCATTAACACACACTAAAACACATACTTAAGCTCAATTATCAACATTACATTTGATAATTTTTTGACACCTCTAGCTTCAAATTCTGAAGGTCTAAAGGATCGCTAGGCCACACTTTCACGGTTCGTATTCGTACTGAAAATCAGAATCAATTGGGGAATTTTTTTCAGAATTGGTTTGCTCAGTTTCATTCACAATTTCACATATAGAGCACCCCGGTTGATCACAAATTGGGGAATTTGTCTTTGATGGGTTTCTTTTGTTATCACAGTGATTTTGAGCCTTCAAATTTTCTTTGAGTGCATGTTTTTCATCAAGAGACTTTTTCAAATCATCAATTTCTTTTTCCAAAACACTTTGAGGTATATAAGGTCTGACATTTTCAGGTTTTGGAAATGAAGTAGAGTTATCCAAAGGTTTTTCCTTAAAACACTCAAGTATCAGGAACTTCAATCTCATGATTATCTTTATTGCTTTGACACACATGACGAGTTAAAAAAATCAAATGACTCGTCAATTAGTTCATAATTGAAGTAAACATTTACACCCTTCTTTAGAAAATCATCTGTCTCAACATCACCATGACTTGGTCTCACAAATTGACCAGTCATCCCACTTTTCATATGAGATTCTTTATACAGGGAAGGAACCTCTTCTTGTGCTTTAAGCAAATGTTCTGGATTGACATAACCTAACCCTGAGTTGAATTGAGTTTTTGAATTTCTTGGCCTATTCAAATAGATTTGTTGATAAGTTCGATTAATCTTGTACAACTTTTCTTGATAAAAATCTATTTCAGTTTTGAGTTCCTCATTTTTCTTTTCAAGTTGTTGATAAAGAGAATCTTTTATACAACAATCATATTTTAGGTTAGAAATTTCCTCCTTCATTTCTTTCCCCCATTTCTACATCATCACTAATACCTTCAACTCTTGTCAAAATATTAACATCATTGGCTTGACCATCTCTTTGGTTCTCCCCCTCAGGGTGATCATCAGAATCAGGATCATCCCGTCTTGTAGAAACCGAGGCCGGTCGACAAGATTTTAGAGCAATCAACCTCAGATCAAAAGCAGCAAGTTTAGCATCATATTCAGCCTACTGACTTTGTACTTGCTCTTTCAAAGCTTTGACTTGACGTGCACGCTCAAGTTCTCTATCCCTCAACTCCAAAGCATTCAACACTCCCCTGTCAATCATGTTAATCATATCTCCTTCAGACCTCAAGATTTGTAATAGATGATTGCAAGTGTTGTCTTTTTCTTATTGGTGAGAAGTTGATGAAGTTTGTTGGGGTGTTTGTGTTGTTTGAATTGGTGTTGGTGTTTGAGGAGATAGTGAAACCAATCCGGAGGTTGTTGGCACACTTGTAGTGTGACCTAAACCAACCGAAGCTGTTTCAGGATTTCCTGCAGTTCCTCGGGTTAGACCCTCACCAGCAGTTTTAGATTCAGTGGCTTTGCAACCAGAATCGGGTTGTGTCCTAGACTGTCATAAATCACTGTCTGGGACTTGTTGTTGGGAAATACCACTAACAACACCGGGGTTACTAAGAATGCCCGTTAATACAGTCTCAAGTTGATCCTGAGAAACAGAAGTGTCACCTTAGTGTTCATACTGTCTCTCAGTCTCTGTTTAAGGACTGTTGCCTGCGCCTAAAGCTGGCATAATGTTAGCTAAGGTAGGAATTCCAAGCTGTCCTAAAGGGTCACACAAAGTGGGTCCCTCTCCGCTTGTTCTGGCATCAGTACCCAACTGAGCTTGCATGTCCGTGTCCCTAGGAGATGTAGACTCAAGTGCACGAACTGAAGGCGAGAGGTGGGGCTGGTCCTCTCTTATTTCATCACTCTCATCCTCCAAATGAGGAGAGTGTGGTGAACGTGGTTGTTCCCCGTGCATTTCTGAGACTAACTCCTGTTGTGAGGAGTCAGAATGGTTAGGGGAGTTATGTGCATGCAAGAGTGGGGAGCTCTCGACATTTACCCTAGGGTTGTCATCCCAGCTAGACTCATGTGTTTCAACTATTGGAGGGCTAACGTTTTCTTTTTGCCCTTGTCCTAGCCCGGACCTCTCAACCTCTCTGGGATTTTCAACTCCTCCCTCATTCCCTCTTTGTTCCTTCGGCACAACATCATCTCCAGTGCCCTGATCCTCAATATTAACATCAGATATCACACTTTCAATGGTTTGTGTGATATGTTCATCATCAAAATCCATCGAGGTACCAAAAGTTTCATCAATATCAACTGTACCCGACTCCTCTCTCTGCAAGCTAGAAGATGAAGCAGAATGTTACTTTTTGTGCTTCTTCTTTGTGATCTTCAACAAACCAGATTTAGATTTGATCTTTCTAGCTCGCATTTTTAATCTTCTGCCTGGAATTGGAGCAGGAATATTTGATGTTGTTGCAAGAATTGTTGATAATTGAGGTGGAGAAAGAAGTGGTGGAATTGGAGAAGAAATAGATGGAAGTGGTGTAGAAGGTGTTAATGGAATTGATGGTGTTGATTGTGATGGTGGTGGTGTTGTTTGAGAAGATGGAATAATAGGTGTGATGGGAGATTCATGAACATGTTCTCCTTCAAAAGATACTCTTTTTGATTTCCTTCTCTGTAGCACAACAGTCCCTTCTCCACTATCCCCTCTTTTTCTTTTAGAACTCCTAGGATCCTCACTTGGCAACCTATGCACAGTTTGGGTAGGAGTGTGTCGGCTTTCAGACCCCGTAACTGTGTCTAACCACACTCTATATGTCCTAAGATGGGTACTGTTAGCCGGCACTAGATTGAGCAGAAATGGAGGAATTGGGAAAGGTTTAGCAACATCACTACCAGTGCCTCTCAGATTTGATTTATACATTGCAATGACACAATTGAAGCTATTGTCTAAATTGGGAATGACATCAGTGGAATCAAGAACATCTTCAATTATTAAAGTGAAGAATCTGATGTACGGGATGTACTTTCTTTCTTGTACATCTTTAGCTTTCACTACTTGAGCCATTTTCTCCCAGATTATCTTGGCATAATCACATTGTACATTGTGAGTGACAACATAGTAAAGTG
This sequence comes from Erigeron canadensis, assembly GCF_010389155.1. Taxonomy (NCBI): domain Eukaryota; kingdom Viridiplantae; phylum Streptophyta; class Magnoliopsida; order Asterales; family Asteraceae; genus Erigeron; species Erigeron canadensis. The sequence goes on along the minus strand of NC_057767.1, from coordinate 26,168,525 downwards.
ACAGAGAATGTCTTGTCATTACATCAATCCCTTTCTGAGATGGCATCAAGCAAGTATTTAGTACATTATACATTGTGTGCCACAACGTAGCCACATTCATCCTCTTGAAGTCTCTTAATGAAGACAACTCTCCTTCATATCCCAATGCATGAACTGCAGTCAACATTTCTTCAACCGAAGGCAGTTCTTCATATACTTCATGCTCAAGGAAGCCCAATATAGCTCTAAATTGTTCCAAGTTGAACTTGCACAAATAGAATTTTCCTTCTGATTCCAAAGTATATTGAAAGAAGTCTTCTGATTTCTTTCTCTTATCAGCTTTTATGTACTCAATTGATTCCCATAAGTCAAACACATACTTCTCAGGAACAATTGCACCAGTTGTGAGAACAAAATTCAATGGATGATTATTAAGGATCTCGGTAATGATTGGAAATTTTGATGCAAATGGTATATGTAAAGCTTGATTAGCTTGCATCTTCATTGAGGCACCTTCTTCAAACATTGTCATCTTTTATAAATTTAAGAAAAAAAAAACCTAAAAGAAAAACAAATTGACCAACATTTGACCAAAAAAAACTTTAAACACTACACAAAGAAATAAACACACTAGAACAACTTAAACACATTATTTTCACAAAAACAATGTTTCGTACATATATTAAATATGAGACAACAAAGGTAGTACACAAAGACGTTCAATACGTTGCTTCTCACCCTAATATATATAAGAAACACGACAATTTATAGGATCTCATAAGTATTAAAAATAAAACAACAAAGGTAGTACACGAAGGTGTTCAATACCTTGCTTCTTATCCTACTACTTATGAAAAACTATAAGAAAAATACACAATTAGAACATACTCACATTTATTTAGACATAATAAATTTGATAAAACTAGAAATTTTAACACATTTGCAAGTTTATGCATTTGCCGAGCTTACTGCTCGGCTGTAAGCTCGGCAGATAGCATAAGTATCACCAATTTGCCCAGAAACATTACAAGTATGGAAAATGATTTTGGAACCAATTTTGGGCAATTTGTATGATTTGCCGAGCAAAAACCTCGGCAGTTATAAGAAAAGCATTCCTGTGAGAATGTAAGTGAAGTCTATTATATGCCGAACATAAATCTCGGTATTCAGAACAAAATGATTAGACTTCATTTTCTAATATATGAAAAATCCTTTGATTAAAACAACAAGAATGATGCCAATTGATAAAGGATAATTTCAAGGAAAATACATTAGTTTTAAGTCAATTTTCGAGAAACTTTAACTAACTGCCGAGCAAAAACCTCTGCAAATAGTATAAACTTAAAACATGACTTAGAAACTTTTTCATGAAAAGTAATGTTTGTCGAGCTCATTGCTCTACAAATGGTTTAAGAAAGCTTTTGGAAATGATTTTTTTTTCCATCAAGGTATATGATTTACCGAGCTTAGAGCTCTGCAAATAGGTAAAGTGTGCCATTGACAGAAAATTTTCTCTAAAATGTATTATTTGCCGAGTAAATAGCTCTGCAAATAATCACTTTTAAGACTTCGCCAAAATTTTCAACAAAAATAATGATTTTCATTAAGACGGAAGTATGCCGAGCTTAGAGCTCTGCATATAGTTGAAAACACTTGAATGAGTTTTTGTGAAAACACTTGTTTGCCGAGTAAACACCTCGGCATCCTTTTAATACTTTGAAAACATACCCAACCCTTTTTGATGATCAAACCCAGAAATCTCAAGAAAGCAGATTTAAAGAATCTAGAACAGATAACCATCAAATATAAATCCTAATCATGCATCTAAACACATCAAATCACAAACCAAATACATATAGCAGAAAATTCATGATCAGTTCATGGAGACATTTTATCAAATAGTTGGTATGCAAACAAGAAACAAAGAATTTTACCTTAATAACTCGATGATCTGATGATGAAAAGAGATGAAACTGACTTATAAACACTCTGAAATCACAACCCTCTTGAGAGACAACCCAAACAAATGATACAGAAAGATGAACTTTTTAATGAGATGATCGGCTTTTGAGTGAGACAAACAAAAAATGGTTTGAATTTGAAAGGAATTAAATGAGGCCCACCCATATTTTTTTTTCTTTTTAAATATCAGCTTCGGGTCACGGGTCTGGGTATGACCAGCGTGTCAACCCGGATCACACTCCTTTTGGGCTTTAAAAAAACTTGCGGGCTCATTTCTAGGACTTAATAATAATAAAAAAACTGGACTAATGAGAGAAAAAAAATAAAGCAGAATTATAATTAAAAAGAAATAAAATAAAATGAAAACATAAACAAAAATTTTTTTTTTTTTTCATTTTATCTTTTCTAATTTTGTATCTGGTTTTCCAATTTTAGAACAAACACACAAAAAGTAGTAAAATATAAACACAGCATAACAAATAATAACAAAAACACAAATATTTACATGCATTTGATTACCCCCCCCCCCCCTCCCTCGAATTAAGCATATAAGAGAAAAATAAATTTACAAACTCCTCCTAAAATCATGCATTCTACCCTTTTTCTCCATCTCAAACATTGCATGTAATAATAGGTAAAACACATCAATATTTGAAACAGAAAATGAACATAGAATACATGGTATGAAAGCAATTAAGTTTGTAAATCAAGCATTTCTAACTTGGTTTTCAAAAAATTGAACCTTTGTTCATCCAGTGGTTTAGTGAAAAGATCTGCCAGCTGGTAGTCAGTGGGAACAAAATAGAGTTCGATGTTACCTTTTTCAACATGATCTTTAATAAAATGGTACCGAACATCTATGTGCTTGGTTTTTGTATGTTGAACTAGATTGCAGGATATTGCAATTGCACTCTTGGAGTCACAGTAGATAGGAATTCTGTCAAACTGAAATCCATAATCAGTTAATTGTGTCTTCATCCAAAGAACTTGTGAACAACAGCTAGCTGCAGCAACATATTCAACTTCTGCAGTAGATGTAGATACACAATTCTGCTTCTTTGAAGACCAACTTACCAACCTATCCCCTAAAAACTGTACACTTCCTGAAGTACTCTTTCGATCCAACTTACAACCTGCATGGTCAGCATCCGAGTATGCAACTAACTGAAAGCCGATATCCTTTGGATACCATAGACCAAGGTTCACTGTGCCTTTAAGGTAACGGAAAATCCGCTTTAAGGCTTGAAAATGACTTTCTTTGGGATTGGCCTGGTACCTTGCACACATGTGGAAAACATAATATCTGGGCGATTGGCAGTCAAATACAGGAGTGACCCTATCATACTGCGATATTTCTTTTGATCAAAAGATTTACCATTTAAATTAGCATGAATTTTTGTTCGAGTCTCCATGGGTGTTCCAATTGGTTGAGAATTTAACATATCAAACTTTTTCAACATGTCAAGAATATATTTATTTTGACAAATAAATGTACCATGTGACAACTGTTTGACTTGAAGACCAAGGAAAAAGTTTAATTCACCCATCATACATTCGTACTTGTAATCAGGAAGACCTTCAACAAGTTGTTTATCCACTAAAGCATTGATAGTTTGAAAGTTAAGATGAGACAAACGACGATGTCATAACCAAAAATTTTGTGCAGAGGCTTTTGAGTGAAGACAAATGTCAGAAGACAGGGTTGGAACATTATTAAGATCAATGGTAAACAAATTATTATCCCTTGTTCCAGTGAGAATATCTACCCCCTCTGCAGTTTGAACTTTGCATTCGTATCTTTTGAAAAGCACTTGAAGATCATTGTCACAGAATTGTCCAACACTAAAAAGAGTGTGACCTAATCCTTCAACATAGGAAACTCTCTTGATAGTAATTCCATGCTTGACAATATCCCCATAACCAAGAATAGGGGCAATATGATCATTTCCAAATCTGACCGTTCCCATAAACTTCTCAACAAAATTGGTGAGTAATGACTTATTTCCAGTCATATGACGAGAACAAAATTGGTGAGTCAACATACCAAACACAGATCAGATATTCCTGCAAAGACAAGTTATAGTGTTAAGGTACCCACATATATTGGGTCCTTGCGGGTGAGAGGGATAACATGCAAATACACATATACATAATTAAAAGAAAACAAGAGCACACAACCATGAATTTATTCAAAGATAACAAACAAACACACATAATTGTTCAAATGTGACATATGAATTATGTAGAAGCAATTTCTGATAGGCTTTTGTTGTCCGTTGCAATACAATTCTATGGGCTGATTATGAAGAAGAAAAGATGTCTTCAAGGTCGTGATGACGTCAACACGAGGCTAGTAGTTCGTGTAAGGGAGTTCAAGGCCTACGAACGAGATAGAAGCCCAGCCCATGTAGCAGCCTATATATACTAGAAGTAGGTTACAATTTACGTTTGAGGGTTTGAGTCTAGACAGAAATCGTCCATAGTGCACGGGGTAGAGATCTATACCCCAAGCCAGTCAGATGTATACTGATTTGGTGTAATATCCATATGATTAATGATATTCACGAGTTTTACATCTGTTCTTATCTCTTATTCTTCATGTAATTCGTGTTTATATGTCCATTAATTATACAGAAACCTCAAAGTCGATTATGAATGGATTCCGCACTTTCATAGTCGAATTGGTCACGATTTGAATGGTCCGACGTGTTTTAACATGGTATCAGAGCAGGGAAGACGTTTTTAGTCTTCAATCGTGATCTGTATTGAGGATTTTCTATTGAATTCGTGTGCAAATTCGTGAAGATGAAGAAATTCGTGTAACTTCGTGCTTACGTCAGCACGAAGAGGATTTAGCCTCGTACTTACGTCAGGACGAAGTGGCTAGTATTCGCATGATATTTCCTTTGACTTCGTGCTTACATCAGCACGAAATGGATCAAGTTCACGAGGACGTCACCACGAGTTCTTGGACAAGATATCACGAATTCTGGTTAAGTTCGTGTATACGTCATCACGAAGAGGACTTTCCCTCGTGCTGACGTCACCACGAAGATAATCACATTTTTATGATCAAGTTTGTGTATACGTCATCACGAAGAAGACTTTCCCTCGTGCTGACATCACACGAAGATAATCACATTTTTATGATCAAGTTCGTGTATACGTCATCACGAAGAGGACTTTCCCTCGTGCTGACATCACACGAAGATAATCACATAATTCATATCAAGTTCGTGCTTACGTCATGCCTTAGTATTCCTTACTTCGCGCTGACGTCATGTTGAAGATGATATGTCGATCTGAAGCAAGTTCACGCTTATGCCATCACGTAGAGGTTTGTCCCACGTGCTTGCATTAACACGAAGATGTCTACTTCCTTGTTTGAAGATAACAAGAAACAGATCGAGTAAAGAGGTTCCAAGTTGTGTGCATCCATATTCAAAGAAGCACACAAAACAGGGTAGTAGAAAAACCAAAAAAAAAAAAAAAAAATTCTCACGTTTTGGATGAAAATTTTTGGCGGAAAAAATAATTTTTGCCCATGGTCTTACAATGGCATGATTCATGGAGATTTGAAGTTTGGTAGCGGTTGAAAAATTTTCGGTCCGTTTTTGTGCGTTTTCGACACGTTTTGGATGAAAATTTTCGGCAATTATCAAAATTTTCCCACAGCCTTATTAATAAAAATTTACGTGAATACCAATGTTTCACATAAATAGGTTTTCCCATGAAAATTTGGAGGGAAAACGGGTATACCCTGTTTGGCGAAGAGCTTTAAACGTCGTGAGCTATGATAGGCTGATTTTCAGAGTATTTGCAAAGAAAAGGGGGGAATAAAAATTTCAAGGTTGTTCTTCGATGAGATTTCTTCGGTTTTCTCAGCAAAACTCTGCAGGTTGTAGAATTTATGCAGAAATCAGGGGGAATATAACGATTCTTTCGAATTTCTCAGAATAATTCTGCAATTACTCAAGTTATATTAGCAGCAAGGGTGTTACTCAAAGTGTTACTCAGCTCAGATTAGTGATCAAAGAGTTATTCTGTTCGGCTTAACAAATTGATAGTGTCATTTTTAAAATACTCGAGTATTGAAGATCATAGTTTTTTCAGTTTTGATTGACACTGTTTAACAAATGATCTTCTATATAGCAGTTATGGAAGCTTTTGTCGAAGTATTGGAGCAATGAAGATACGAGACATAGTTAAAACTTTGTTGAAGTATTGAAATGATGAAGCTGGTTATTTGTTGTTTGAGTATTTGAAGATTGAACCTATCTATATTCCATGATGTAAGGATAATGATCAGGCGATATATAAGTTTCATTGCGAGATTAAGATCTTTATGTGATTGGCGGTTTATATAACTGAAGGGGAGATCAGATAAGAAAGACTTCAGGTGATTAGTAGAGTTGTGGAGATACAAAATGGAGTTTGATGCTGCTATATTTGAGACAGGGTCTATGGTATTACATTTTGTGATGCAGGTTGTAGAGTTTCTTATCTTTGTGATAGCTGGTTGATTTGATGCTGATTGTTGGAAATTCAACTTCTCTATTATATGCCGATTAGGCAAGGAGAGCGACAATCCTAAGTGGAAGGTGGCAATGCTTAATTCGGAGGTGGCTAACAGTTGAGGGGGAGAACTACAATGAGATGTGTTGGGTTGATTGGTTGTCATAGAGGCACAGGGACTTTGCAGTTTGAAGATCAGGATGCAATGTTAGAAGATCGAGTTTCAACAAGAAGACTCGATGTCATCAGCTAAGGGGGAGCCAGTGGATTTAGGTTTTTCGATAGCTATTAATTATCATAGTTCATCTAGAATTGATTGCAATGGAAAAGGAGGAGTCTGTAGAAGCAATTTCTGATAGGCTTTTGTTGTCCGTTGCAATACAATTCTATGGGCTGATTATGAAGAAGAAAAGATGTCTTCAAGGTCGTGATGACGTCATCATCACTTCGTGATGACGTCAGCACGAGGCTAGTAGTTCGTGTAAGGGAGTTCAAGGCCTACGAACGAGATAGAAGCCCAGCCCATGTAGCAGCCTATATATACTAGAAGTAGGTTACAATTTACGTTTGAGGGTTTGAGTCTAGATAGAAATCGTCCATAGTGCACGGGGTAGAGATCTATACCCCGTGCCAGTCAGATGTATACTGATTTGGTGTAATATCCATATGATTAACGATATTCACGAGTTTTACATCTGTTCTTATCTCTTATTCTTCATGTAATTCGTGTTTATATGTCCATTAATTATACAGAAACCTCAAAGTCGATTATGAATGGATTCCGCACTTTCATAGTCGAATTGGTCACGATTTGAATGGTCCGACGTGTTTTAACAAATTACAAGTTTAACAAAAACACAGATTAAACACAAGTTTTGATACAAGCGGGAGTAGTTCTAGATGTATTAGCACTATCTATTGATTTTGATCTACGAACAATCTAAACTTTTTTGACTTGAGTTGAAATGCCATCAAGCTTAATTTTTCTAGAAGCATGTAAAAATCTATCTTTAGGAATCCATTTACTGCTACTAGTTAAGCACACGTCACCTGAAACATGAACATTCTTTGAATTAGAAAACAAATTTGTCTTTATGTTCTTGCCAGGATTCTTCTTGATGGTTTCATTACTCATTTGACATTTCTTAATATTATTAGGTGACAACCAACCATACTGATCTTTATATTTAGTAATCCTTGAGGTTGTGTCTCTAACTACCTTTAAAGTGGACTTAGAGGTCGTTTGAGACTTCCTACGAATACTAGATATTGTATGAGTCTTCGATTGTGTGTTACCTAATAATTCATTTTGCACCGTTTTTGAAATCTTGTGGAGTTTTACTTCTTTTGGTGACTTAATTTCAGTTTTAACTTTAGTCGGTTTGAAGTCACCAGAAGTCTTGAATGCATGAGAAGCTTTTGTGAACTTTGGTCTTGTCTTCTTACCTTGATGGTTATGTAATGAAGAGTTTGATTTTGGATTCTTTGTTTCAGCAAATTCAAGTTTGTTTTCCTTTTTCTCAAAGATTTTTTCAAAGTCAGGATTAAATTTATGATTTCCATTCATAAAATCATTGAACAGCTGAGATTCTGTTTCCAATTTCACACTCAATTCAGTTACATTTGTTTGACATGAACTTTGCTTAAATGATTTTGATGCTTTTTCTTTGTCCAAAAATGATTGAAGTTGCAATTTTGTCAAAGTTAGTTCCACTTTGACTTTATTAAGTTCCTCAACCACTTTTATTCGTTGATCCTTTTCCTTTTCAAACTTTTTGATTGCATCATAAAATTCATTTAAGTGAGTTTGAGTATCTTCTGAAAGCTTAGTGATTGATGTATCAAAATAAATAGCATCTGGATTAACAGAAACATCATCATACTCATCTTGAGTACATTCAGTTTGGACAGAAACATGCACAACTTCAAGATCAGTTTGTACAGATGCATTCAAAATTTCACAAATTGAACAAGTAGACTGATTTGAAGTTTTAATTTTTTCAGAATTGGTTTGCTTAGTTTCATTCACAATTTCACATATAGAGCACCCCGGTTGATCACAAATTGGGGAATTTGTCTTTGATGGGTCTCTTTTGTTATCACAATGATTTTGAGCCTTCAAATTTTCTATGAGTGCATGTTTTTCATCAAGAGACTTTTTCAAATCATCAATTTCTTTTTCCAAAACACTTTGAGGTATATAAGGTCTGACATTTTTAGGTTTTGGAAATGAAGTAGAGTTATCCAAAGATTTTTCCTTAAAACACTCAAGTATTTCAGGAACTTCAATCTCATGATTATCTTTATTGCTTTGACACACAGGACGAGTTAAAAAATCAAATGACTCATCAATTAGTTCATAATTGAAGTAAACATTTTCACCCTTCTTTAGAAAATCATCTGCCTCAACATCACCATGACATGGTCTCACAAATTGATCAGTCGTCCCACTTTTCATATGAGATTCTTTATACAGGGAAGGAACCTCTTCTTGTTCTTTGAGCAAACGTTCTGGATTGACATAACCTAACCTTGAGTTGAATTGAGTTTTTGAATTTCTTGGCCTATTCAAATAGATTTGTTGATAAGTTCGATTAATCTTGTACAACTTTTCTTGATAAAAATCTATTTTAGTTTTGAGTCCTCATTTTTCTTTTCAAGTTGTTGATAAAGAGAATCTTTTATACAATAATCATATTTTAGGTTAGAAATTTTATCTTCCGTTTCTTTCAAACCAGGGGTAGACTCATTCAATTTGACATTTAATGACTCTATGTTCTCAACCAAAGCATTTGCCCGAAGCATCTCATTTGTTTTCTCGACTTCCAATTGTTTCATGATCTTGTTTAATTCAAGAACTTTGGTTTCAAGTTCTTGTTTCTCAAGATAAAGCTTGGAATTTGGAGTAAAAGTAACTGCAGCTTTTTCAAATTTCAAATTGTCAAATTCTTTTTGAAGAAGATCAAACTTAACTTGAAAATTGAGTAAAATTTGGTCTTTTTCTTTCAAACCGTTGTTTATTTTTGAAATCACTTTGTTTTTCTTTTTACCTTCTTGAATAGTTGCTTCACCTTTATCCATGTAAAATCCTAAAAGTTTCTTGGGAATCGTGATTACCTCATCATCCTTTTCAGTAGAATCTGCCGCTTCATCATCAAGCTCCTTTGACTTCTTGATCTTCGTCATGAAGCACACATTTGCTGCAAGTTCATCAGTGAGATGAAGCCATTTATCATCCTCAGCTAGAAGAGCAATCCCACTTTCTTCTTGTTTTGCCAACATGAGCTTGTACTTGTAGTACTTTGAATTTTTCTGACGAGGTTTGGTGCAATCTGTGGCAATATGACTAGGAATCCCACAATTATAGCACTTTTTATCCACATTCTTCTTTTCCAAGACTTTCCTTTCAAACTTTTTTTCATTATCAAACTTCTTTTTCCCCACTGACTCCTTGTAGGTCTCAAACTTAGGAACACTTGCATTCCTGGCATATGCGGAAGCTGAGGAAGAGCAAAGTTGATTGTTGGTAGGTTTCTTCTTGAAAAATTTCTTCTTAAAAGCCTTTGTGAAATAAGCTAATTCTTTGTACATCTCAAGGTCCTTTTCATCTAGTTCAGGATCACTTACATCATTTAACTCAGAATCAGTTTCAACTTCAACTATACATTTTCTTGACACTCTTGAAGACTTCTTCAACTACTAGAGCCAGTGGATCAGAATGAACACCTTCATCTTTCATCTTTTGAGTCTTTAAAACTTGATCAGTGTTCAATGTCAATTTCTCAAAGAAGGTGTGAATTGTCAAGTTCCCAAAGTCTGCTTGTTGGTTTAGCTGAGTTCCATAAACTTGCCACTCCTCTTCAAGGTTTGTTATGAACTTGATGTTCAACTCCATGTTTGTTCTTTTGACATCATTCTTCCTCAATTCATTGATGATATTGCAAAATCTGATGTAGACATCATTGAGAGGTTCTCCTTTTTGCTGTTTGAATGTCTCATACATGTTCAAAACAGTTGACAACCTTATGGTCTTTGAAACATCAGAACGTTCCATTTGTTTTTCAACCTCATCCCAAATATCCTTTCCAGTTTCATATGAATCAACATTGCAATATATATCATTTGGAAGAGCTTGATAAAGATAAGCAACGGACATTTGATCAGCCTCCACACGATTTTTCTGTTCAGCATTCCAGCTTTCTTCCGGTAGAGGTTCATTATTCACTGGATTTTTGGGAATCTCAGGGCCATCTTTCAAAGATTTTCTGATGTTCTTTGCATTCTTTTGTCGATCAATCCAATTCAAAAATCTTTTCTTCCATAGAGGATAAGATCCTCTAAACAACACAGGAGGTCTTCCATCCGAACCTAGAGCCAAAGCCTCTCTTGAAGACATGGTAAATGTTGATGCACATTGATGTGACAACAACAACTTAGATTTGATCTGTCTTTTAGATTAAGACATTATGTTACTTTATGTCGTATCTATATATATGTAATTGATAGATTATGGACTTTATGTTTTGGTAATGATCGATTACATGTTTTGGTGTTATATATATGTGTTATGTATGATGTTTGTTGTGTGTTATACAAGTACAAACATAATATGTGTTAGGATTCCTTGTTGATGAAACATTTAGGAATATAACCAAGTCTTACATCTAACGAAGATAAGGAATATCTTCGTTAGAGGCAAACGAAGATAAACCTCGTTTGGTACAAACGAAGATTAACTTCGTTACATGGGCCGGGTTGCTAAGTTCGTAAGAACAAAGCCCAGCAAGCCCAGTTTCGATCTGAAACATATATATACGAATGAATACCCTAAAATGAGGATGACATTCGACATACACATACACCAGGTGACTAAGTTCGTTCTATAGATTATAGAAACGAATATAGCATCATACGACTGATTATTTACTTGATAATTAGCGATATACACGATAACTAATCAAACTAGTTATCTCGTGAGGATTCCACACTCACGACATAACAATAGACGATCTCGAGAGCGATCTGTAGCTATCGAGGGACTCACAAGTGGTATCAGAGCCAATCGATATCTTATCGAAGGTTCGAGATCGTTTGTTTGATTATTTTCTCTCAAAAACCTCCCGAAACCTTAACAGTCGCTAAGTTCGTTTTCTCAAACGAATTTAGCAAACGAACTTAACCTCATCTTCGTTTACAATCTCTTCAAACGTATTTAGCTTTGTTTTTGTTCAGTTCCTTCTAACGAATTTAAAGTTATCTTCATTCACCTTCACCTCACGAATTTAGCCTTATCTTCGTTCAATTCCTTCAAACGAAGTTAGACATATCTTCGTTCCATTCCTTCAAACGAATTTAAATCTATTTTCATTAAGTTTCAACTAACGAATTTAGCAACTATCTTCGTTTCAACTCCTCTTATGAATTTAAAACTGTTTTCGTTTCTCACATCCATTTTCGTTAAACAATGGCTTCCTCTTCAACCAACACTGCTGTTGCACAATACCTGAATTCTCTTGTCTATCATGATCATCTCGTTGGACGTACTAATTCTCCACCGAAGTTAGTTTCATTGGCTGACTTCTGGGCGTGGAGAGGCTGATTTGAAGATTATATTCTACGAGAAGATTTGAACATGTGGATAATGATCACCGAAGGATATGAATGGCCAACTCTTACTGTAAACGGTGTTACAACTAATTACAAGGTAGGAGAGTTAAAAGGAGAAGAAAAATCTTTTTATGCTATTGAAGTTAAGGCTCTTTCTACTCTTCGGATGTGCATTCCTCAAGAATTAGTGCACCTGTTTCCTAAACAGGAGTACAAGACTTCAAAACAATTGTTCGATGCTATTGAAGCTCACTGTGAAGGTGATCCATTGTTGAAGCAAAATAGAATTAAGATGCTTAAGAAACAATTTGATTGCTTTAATGCTACCAAGAACGAACAAGTTGAGGATCTTATATTGAGATTTCAACATCTTCTTGCTGAGTTAGCTTATTTCGATCTTAAGTACACTCCTACTGAGATAGTGGATAAATTCTTGGATGGTTTGCCGAAAGCTTATAAAGAGTTTCGTCATGGATTGCAAGAAAGAGCAGATTATGCAACTCTTCGTATAGATGGTGTTTTATCCACTTTAAGAAACGGAGAAATGAAGGATAAGGCAAAGGATCTCCAAGACAACTTCACACAACATCCATCTCTTTATCATGCCACTATGAAAAATCCAACAGCTGACGTTAATGCATTCTTTTCTGGGGTTGGTACTTCTGGCACGAAAGAGAGTTCTGATTGTGTTATGGATGGAGTTGATTCTGCTGGTTTCATGGCTTCTGATGCTGGTTTCAAGGCTAGAAAGGCTAATGAAAGTGCAAAGCCTGGAAATATGAAGTTTAGTAACATTTCATCTACTTCTGCTAGTTACAAGTCTATGCCCATGGATATGAAATCAGCTGAGGGAAGGATGAATGTATTTGCCGCAATGTGTGCTGCACATGAAGCTTTTGTTGCAGGAAGGATCACAGATCCAGCACTTATTGATGAAGATTATGACCAAATAGATCCAGATGATGTTGAAGAAATGGATCTGAAATGGAATTTGGCGATGATCACCAGGAGAGTGCAAAGGTTTATGCAAAGAACAGGTAGACAGCTTATTGGGGGCACTCAGGGCTTCGACAAGTCAAAGGTTAAGTGTTATAACTGCGATGGCTTTCGACATTTTGCCAAAGAATGTCAACGACCAAAGAGAGATGTCAATATTACCCCTACACGTCAAGATAGAGGTGGTAATCGTCCATTTAATCCGAATGCAAGTAGAGCTTTCTTGTTGACTGATGATACTACTGGAAATGGCAATGACAAGGCTATCGTAGCTGCTCAACCTGATGGTTCTCATGTTTGGAATCTTCCACAGGATGAGACCAATAATGCTTATTTGGCTGAAATAGTTGATGATATGGCTCAGATAGTGGATTCTGTTGATGATTTCTTGGACACCACAGTTTACCACAATGATGAGCATTTGTATGAAAATGTTCAAAGCTCGAACATGGAATCTTCTGCTGAGATATATGATACTGATTCTAAGTCTGATGAAGAGGTTGAGGTTGATGATATGAAAGATTCTGGAGAGGTGAAAGCTGCTGAGATCAAAGACGATTCTGCTACAGCAAAGGTTGAAAAGACAATTGAAGAGCAGATGAAGGAGTATGAAATTCCAGCAGGCATGAGTGTGGATGACTTTGTTGCTTACATGGCAGACTGCAAAGAAGCAGATCAACAGGTATCTTACTCTCTACATACTATTATTCATGTTTGCAAAATTGTTAATCGAATGTTTGATGAAATTAAACAAAAGAATGAACAAATTAAGCAATTAGAATCTGTTGTCAATGCTGCTCATGAGGAAAGAGATAAGTTGATTAAAAAGGATCTAACTGTCACTGATAGAGAAAAATTCTTAAAGGATAGGATTAGATCTTTAGAGTCTGACATTAGTGCTATGAAAGACAAAGTTAAACATGCTGTGGCTGTAGAAAGAGTAGGTGGTGAAGCTTATGCATTGTTAGCTAAAAAGTGTGCTACAATTGAGAAAGAACTTGCTGATGCTAGGATAGAAATAGTGGAATTAAATGCTAAGGTTGATTCTGCTAGACATGCTGAGCTTTTAATGCATATGAAAAAGTTTGAGGATTCTCCATCTAAGAGTTCTGACACTTCTAAGGTTTCTTATAATAGCATGCATCCTCCTTTCAACAATAACCATACTCCTGTAGAACCCAATATTCCTGAAGTCCTACTTCAACCTAGTGTTGATGATGGTAAATCGAAAGACTCAACACCTAATCCAAATTTGACTGAGGAAACAACAGAGTCTAAAGGAGTTTCTTCTCAACCTACCAAGGAAGAGAAATTGAAAGGTGTTGTCCTAATCCGTCCACTTCTTACGGTCAGAAAGACAGTATTACTCACTTTACACTTCGAAAGAGTAGTAGGGTTTATACTGAGTTAGAATTTCCATTAGCATCTATTGACCCTAAGAGGATTGATAAAGTCTGGGATGTTGATATTAAGGATATGAAGAAATTAAGTCAGTTGCGTCAAACTCCTTTACCTAAGCAGTCTAGGAATAGCAAATCTGAAGATGAATTAGTTGTTAATGTAGAAGCAACTAAGGTTTTGAAGCATATACTAATGCCTGCACGTAAGAAGTCCCCAAGTAAGTCTAGGATATCACCGACCAAACGAGACCATGAGGATTCTAGAAAAACAAGTAAGTCAGTGGACACTAGTGAATCTGTAAGTACCAATAATAAGGTAGATACAAAGAAAAAGGTTAAGGTCCTCTCTTGCTTTGCTTGTCATGAAAAAGGTCATGTTTACAGTGTATGTCCAAATCGACCTCGGAGATCGGGTTCTCCTTCAAAGGTTTCCACCTCGGAAGGAAAAAGGGGGTTGGGTAATGATAAACAGGTTCATGAGACTAAAGTTCAATCTTCTACAAACCCGTTTACTATACCTCACCGACGTGAATCTCCACCAAAAGGTTCATCCTCTAAGGAACCAAGATTCACAACCCCCAGTGGGAGTTCGAGTCGGTCACAAACACCTCCAAGTCGTAATTCATTTATGACAGAATTCACTCAAGTGTTAGACCTTCTTTTGCCCTCATTCCCCAAGAACTTCTCCGACGAGAGGTCAGAAGTCTTCTCCAGTGAGAAGACAAGTCGAGAATCAAGTCCCACCCACGGCTTCTAGCAATGGATATTGGACTGAACTGATTCTCAAAGATGAGAAGGGACGACCCAAACCTGTGAAGGTTTGGGTACCCAATGAAAACTAATTTTTCTCATTTTATGTGCAGGGAGTTCCTAGGAAACCAATTCATTTGTGGTACCTTGACAGTGGATGCTCCAGGCACATGACAGGTGACAAGAAGCTCTTGTCCAATTATACTGGTATAAATGGGTCGTATGTTAGTTTTGCTGGATCCAGGGGCGGCAACATCACCGGTCAAGGAGATGTCGTCAATGGACAACTTACTCTAGAAAGAGTTAACTATGTGGAACAACTTACTCACAATCTAATGAGTGTCTCACAGATCTGTGATAAGGGCAACAATGTTCATTTCACATAAAAGGAGGCATACATCTTGAAGCCGGGTTTCGTTATTCCAGAAGAATGGATAATGCTCAAAGCTCCTAGGAAGAGAGACATCTATGGCTTACTCTTAGGTGTTGATAATCCAAAGGAGCCCCTTTGTTTGTTGAGCAAGGCAAATGAGTCTGAATCTCTCCTATGGCATCGTAGAATGGGACATATCAACTTTCGGAAGATGAATGAACTTATTAGTCTTGGGTTAGTTGACGGTGTGCCAGTTAAGAAGTTTGGGATGGAAGATAAGTGTGTACCGTGTTTGAAAGGAAAGCAACATAAGAATCCGCATAAATCAAAAGTACTCAACACTATATCCAAACCATTCGAATTACTTCATATGGATCTCTATGGTCCTGTGAACAAAAGAAGCATTGGAGGGATGTCTTACTGTTTGGTGATCACTGATGATTACTCGAGGTACTCATGGGTATTCTTTCTGAAGACCAAGGATGAGACCGCAGAACGATTTATGGATTTTATTAAACAAGTTGAAAATGTCCATGGAGTCAAAGTTAAGAGAATCAAGAGTGACAATGGTACTGAGTTCAAGAATAATACTATTACTGTATTTTGCTTGACCAAAGGTATTCAACATCATTACAGTGCTCCATATGAGCCACAACAGAATGGCGTGGCTGAAAGGAAGAACAGGACATTGATTGAGACAGCCAGGACGATGCTTGCTGATTCAGGGCTTCCTATTACTTTCTGGGGAGAGGCAGTGAATACAGCTTGTCACATTCTGAATCGGGTTTTGACAGTTAAACGGTTTAAGAAAACCAGTTATGAACTTTTGCACAACAAAAAGCCCAATTTGCCGAATGTTGAGCCTTTCGGTGTTCCTTGCACTTTTCTTAAAACTCTTCCTCAAGGGAAATTTGAACCTAAATCTGAGGAGGGTTTCTTTCTGGGTTATGTACCAAGTACACCGATTAGGCGTGTGTACAATCAGAAGACTGGCAAAGTAGATCTTGGTACAAATGTCGTAATTGTCAGTCATAAACCTGCTGTACACATTGGTCCTGCTAATAATTTTGATTATGATGGTGTCTTCACTTCTTTTCGTGGTCCTATTTCTTTTGCAGGTGTTCCGACTGTGGAGGATGTAGTTACTCTCCATGATCCTCTTGATGGAGGACCGGTTTCTGGTTCTTGTTCTGTTTCCTCACCAATAGTTGAGCCTACTTCTGAATCTGGAGAATTTAGTGGGACAAAAGTAGCAGATTCTACCTTAGAGCCTGCTCCTATAGTTCCTACTGATCCCTTGCATATACCTCTCCCTGACTCTCCTTTCTATGATACTGATGACACAGAAGGTGAAAATCAGGAGGAGCCTAAAACTCCAGATTATAAAACTCCAGAGCAACATGTGCAGACAAACTTGGGAGATGATCCTTCAGTCGATAAGGTTCCTCAAACTAGGGTCAACAAGGATCATCCAGTCGAGCAAATCATTGGTGATGCTTCTGCCTCTATTCGCACGAGGAATCAATCTAAGAAACTGTCGTGTATGTTTGCTGAAGTTAAGGATACTGGGGCAATTACTTGGTACTTGTATTACTGCTTTATCTCTCAGGTTGAGCCTAAAAATGTTGGAATGGCTCTTAAGGAACCGTCATGGGTTGAGGCGATGCAAGAAGAATTGGCTCAGTTTCGAAAGCTTGAAGTATGGACGTTAGTTGACTTACCTCCGGGTGAATCTCCTTTAACAACGCGTTGGGTTTTTCGTTGTAAAAGAGATGACAGAGGTGTAGTCACTCGCAATAAGGCTCGATTGGTGGTTAGAGGATTTGAGCAACAAGAAGGCTTTGATTAAGATGAGACATTTGTACTTGTAGCTAGACTTGAAGCTATTTGATTATTTCTGGCATATGCTAGTTATAAAGGTATTAAGGTGTATCAGCTTGATGTAAAGAGTGCCTTTTTGTATGGAGAAATTAAAGAAGAAGTGTATATAGAACAACCTGCCGGGTTTGAGGATCCAGACTTTCCTAATAGAGTATATCGTCTCGATAAGGATTTATATGGTTTACATCAGACTCCTCGATCGTGGTATGAAAAATTGTCAACTCATTTGAAGGAAAATGGTTTTACCATAGGTTCTATAGACAGCACATTGTTTATTAAATGGAAAGGGAAGGACTACTTGCTTGTACAGGTTTACGTTGATGACATCATTTTTGGTTCATCTGATGACAATATGTGCAAGGAATTTGAACAGAGCATGAATGCTAAGTTTGAGATGAGTGCTATGGGGAAATTAACCTTCTTCCTTGGACTACAGGTGGATCAACTGAAGGATGGCTTCTTTATACATCAGACCAAGTATGTCAAAGATCTTCTTACTAGGTTTCGAATGACTGATGCTAAGGATGTTGTTACTCCCATTAAGACTAATCATGGGTTGTGTCCTGATAAGCCTAATGATCCATACGTTGATGCCACTCAATATCGGGCTATCATTGGATCCTTGATGTATCTGACAGCCTCACGTCCAGATATTACTTTTGCTGTTTCTATGTGTGCTAGATATCAGGCTAATCCGAAAGAGTCACACTTGAAAGCTGCGAAAAGGATTCTTCGTTATGTGAAAGCCAAGCCTCGTCTAGGTCTTTGGTATCCCATGTATGGTTCCTTTGACTTCGTAGCTTATACTGATTCGGATTATGGTGGTGACAATTCGGATAGGAAATCAACGTCAGGTGGATGTCAGCTTTTAGGGGGGAGAATTATATCGTGGCAGTGCAAAAAGCAGACATCTGTTGCACAGTCTTCCTGTGAAGAAGAGTACATTGTTGCTGGATATTGATGTTCTCAGGTGCTTTGGATACAGCAACAATTGCGCTACTATGGTATGAATATCTCCAATACTCCTATTTGTATTGATAATAAGTCTGCCATAGATATTACCAAGAATCCGAAAAACTTTAAAGACACCAAGCACATAGATATAAAGTATCATTTCATACATGACTGTTTTGAGAAAAAGCTTATTCATTTAGAAAAGGTTATTACTGATGATAATCCTGCTGATCTATACACTAAAGCTTTTGATGGACCTCGTCTTGAGTTGTTATATCAACTCAATGGTATGAAGAATGCCGAGTAGTTTCTCTCAAAGAACTTAAATGTATTTTTCGTGTCTTTGTAGTGTAAGTCGTACATAGATAGAGTCA
The DNA here is from genome assembly GCF_010389155.1 of Erigeron canadensis. Classification (NCBI taxonomy): domain Eukaryota; kingdom Viridiplantae; phylum Streptophyta; class Magnoliopsida; order Asterales; family Asteraceae; genus Erigeron; species Erigeron canadensis. The sequence goes on along the minus strand of NC_057767.1, from coordinate 26,149,734 downwards.
TAAAAATACAAAAAGAGTTGTCTTAGTATAAGTTTGTATATATCTAGTGTCAGAAAAATACAAAAACATTGAAAAATCGAAAATCCAAAAAATATGAATAAAGTAAGGTTACTGCGCTAAATGATTAGAAGTGACGATACATTAGCTTTTAAGCCTGCTTAATCGTAATATAACTGATTAGTTCAGTGATTACAATTTGGGATATATCGGTAGGCACAAAGTACCAAGGTTTCCTTCAATCTGAACTTAAATTATACAATATTCTCGTGGGAAACATATTCAGATATATGGCTGAGAATGCTTGCTTTTCAAAAATGTTAAGATCTGGTCCTTAAATTCTGTGAAAGATCTAGCTTTATTATAAAATTTATTCAGTCTGTATTTGGAAACTTCTACAAGTCCTGCACATGAAAGTAAATTAAGTTAAATGTGATTAAGTGACATATTAGGCTACTTAGGTTACAAGGTGACTGCCCTTGACCATGGTACGACCGAAAGTGTTACAACATTAATGCAAATGAAAGTAAATGTGATTAAGTGACATATTAGGCTACTTAGGTTGCAAGGTGACTGCCCTTGACCATGGTACGACCGAAAGTGTTACAAAATAACTGTAAATCGCAAAATACTAAAGTGCTTCAGTGATGAAATGTAAAAATGTTTCATAGTTTGTTCAAGGAAGTTTCCAAATATATATTGAATACTTGTTATTTTAATGCTTGTGTCGATTATGGGAGTATATCTGATTGTGGGTCACATAAGTTCGCAAACTAAATGTATGGCATGAGTAACTTACTAGGTTACAAGGTGACTGTCCTTGGCTCAAGTAATACGAAAGTGTCATATTCAAAGGAAACTGGAAGTACCGAGTGTTTAAGAGGACAAACATACCAATAATCGCTGTTGGGTCACTATTCAGAACTTATAATAAGAGAATTATTTCTCACCCGCAGGCTTATGTAACATGCTAACCTAATCTAATCAGGTTTACAAAGAAGATTTTCTAATATGGACATTAATTTGTTTAAGTTTAGAAAATGATCTTTCAAGTGTTATGTGAAATGTCAAAGTTATTTGAAATCTCACAATTTTAATTTTTTACAAGTTAAGAATTTGATTAATAACTTGGTGACATTTTAGGGTTTGACAAGAAATGACCTCCCTTGATCTTTTGTTAGATTTTTAGTTATTTCATATTTGTTAACCCTAATTGAGTGTGTTTGTAGCTTGAATTTTCTGCATTATACTGTTTTGTTCTTAATGTGTTAATGAGTTTTGTAGTAAGTGTGCAGTGTTCAGGTTAAGAAGATAAAGTTGGAGTGCTGATTTCTGTTAATACATTGTTATTTATACGGATGATATCATGACGATAAGATCCTTGGTGTGTAGTGATAATATTTGTGATGCAGATTTGAGCATGTGAAGGATGAATACATGAACTTGCCTTTGGAGTAGTTATTTACTTTATGATTCATGTATTTAATGAAAATAATCAAATTTGATATTAGTTTCCTTTGAATTTCATGCTGTGATTTATGACATACTTTTGGAAACTTTACTAAGTTCTTCAGTGAATTTTTGTTGGATTGTTCATTGTTTGTTAGTTTTGACGGCATCTAGTATGGGACTTAAGTGTTTCAAGATGGTTTGCCGTCACGCATATCCATGATCAAAGGAAGTTCTCGGTGTCATAATCGTCATTGGTAATGAGGTTCATATATAAATTGATTATTTTCAGGTTTGTTGATGGTTAGTGTTTAAACCATGGGTTTTTATTCAAGATTATAATGTTCGGTTATATACTTACATTATGATGATGAATTTGGATGATAGCACTTTTTAGTACAAGGCATGAACAGGTTGCTTTCTAACGAGTTTTTGCTATGTACAGATTGCGATGAAGGGTCGTGTTTTGGAAGATCGCTTTGATGAAAATCTGAAAAACTTTTATGAACTTAGTTGAAATCTGAAATATTTTCTAACTTTGATTTGTTCTTACGAAGATAACTGTTATCTTCGTTCTTATAGTTAGAAATTAATTTGTCCAAACGAAGGCTATCTTCGTTTGGATAACTTCGTGAATGGATTTTAGCCCGACCCATAGATAACCCATTTTTATTTCACTATATAAAGGGGTTTTTCTTCGAACGAAAATTACTCTTATTTTCCCACGACCAAAACCCTAAAAACCCCAAAATCTTTTCTTTTCTCTCTATCTACTTCGTTTCCTTGATTTGTTTTGCAAATCGTGATCTAAGTAAGTTTTTGATCTTATTTTCGTCCACAAAAACGATCTAGGTTTTATATATATCTTCGATTTGATTCGTTTTGATTATATATATATATATATATTTTTGTGATCATTAAACTGGTTTACCCAAACGAATTTAGATTTGTGAAAACGAACTTAGATTTTAGTTCGAACGAAGTTAGCTTTGGTAGAAACGAAGTTAGCTTTCGATTATGCCTTACCAACTTATGCCTTACGAACTTAGAATTTAGTTGATAAGGAACGAACTTAGCAAGGCTTAACGAACTTAGTTTCTTAGCAAAGCTTACGAAGTTAGTTTCTATCCAAACGAACTTAGATTTCGTTTATAAGTTACGAACTTAGAATATAAGTTATAACTTACGAACATGCATGCCCAGTTTAGACCTTACGAATTTAGACTTCGTTAGGTGAAAACTTCGGTTTAGTTCTTACGAATTTAGGATTTATCTTCGTTCCTTTATAGCTTACGAACTTAGATTACATCTTCGTTCCTGTATACTTAACGAATTTAGTGATTAATTTCGTACAGTTTATAATTTATGAACTCAACTTAACGAATAATTTTGTGCAGTTTTACTTTACGAAATTATTGATTAGGTCTTTCAAGTCTGCAATTCATTTACCGTGCTTATTTTATATTTGTTTTGATATTGTGATTTGTTTTGCAGAAATGGCTCTCGCTCCGCGTCAGTTTGTGAAGAAACATAATCTCGCACTTAATCTTGATACGGATCATCATAACAGCGAACATTTTCATGAGATGTTCGATTACATCGCTCGATCGAGATTATTTTTTGCTTTCTGTGATTCGCCTAGACTTGTTAGGCAGTATATAGACTCCTTTTGGTCAACTGCTCATGAAGTTATGGTTGAAGGACATAATTTTGTACGTGCTACTGTTGGAGGGATTACATTTGACTTCAACGCTGCAACGCTTCGTACTGTTTTGCATTTAGGTGCAGAACCAGAGGTAGAAGCAGAGGAAGAAGTAGAGTTGACGTATGAGTTTGAACTTCTTCTTAGATGTTTTTAGAGAATGGGGTTTTCAGGGAAGATGGAGATATCTTGCGTATGCATTGCTCGTGTGTTTGAGCAATCGCAAGGCTGGTTTTAATCAACTGTCTGCTCAGATTGCGTCGCAGATGGTTGCATTAGTGTATAATCGACCTTATCCTTTCTCGAGATACTTTTATCAGGAGTTTCTTGATCAGATTAATGCCAGGGGGAGGAAGAGATTTCTCTTATATCCTCGGTTTGTTATGGCCATAGTTAGACATTTCTGTCCTAACTTAGTGTATGACCAAGGTCCTCGCTACGTTCTTAATGCTTGGCCTTCGCGTCTTTTTGCTGATCTTGAAGCAAATACACGTAATGTGGCTGGTCTTAATGATCCACCACTTTTTGGTCACTTGATTAATCCAAACTATCGATCTCATCTTGAGAATGATATGTTTGTGGATGATAATGATGAAGATTCTGATTCTGATGACTCAGAAAGTTCTGAGAATGCTTCTGCTAATGATTCTGATGATGATTCAAGTGATGATTCTGATAGTTCTGATGATGGGAATGATGAAGGTGTAGCCGATAGTTCAGACAGTTCTGCTACTGCAACCGAGACAGACACAGATGAATCTGCTAATGAGCGTCGAACTAAGTTGGTTCATGATGTCTCTGCTGCTTCCGAAAGTGATCATTCACATCAGTCTTTTGTTCAGGATGGTGCTGCTTTACATAGAGAGCGTCGGAGTAAGGCATGTCATGTTGTTCCTGCTATTTCTGATAGCCATAATCCTGACCGTGCTGCTCAGATTGATCCTGATGTTATTGCTCAGAATGATTCTGAACTGCGTGGAATTTTTGACGATATGGATGATCCCGTGAACAGAGCCAGTTCGGTTAGTCCGGTGAAACAGACAGGGGGTGCTGGTCTTAACTATACCAGAACTAAGCGTAGACGTGTTGTTGAAGCTACTTCAGTAGCGATTCCTGATCCTCCAAGACCAACTGCTGCTGTTGTTCCTGCTGTTTCTCAAGCACAAGTATTGCGTCCTCTGGTGGCTCCTTCCTTATCCTACAGACTTCCTTCAGATTCTTCGCTTGTTCGTCGTGTTGATCTTCTGGAAACTCAGGTTCGTACTTTGGAGTCTGATCTCATCGATACCCGAGCAGCCTTGACATTTTTGATCAACTGGGTCAAGAATCAAGGGGGAGAAGTTCCTGAAGAGATTTGTAGATTGTCAGTGGTTCAACCAAGACGTCAGAATGACGATGATGATGCTGATAATGCTGGTGAAAGGAATGATTCTCGCCAGTTGAAAACAAAGGAAAGGGTGTAGAGCTTGAGGGGGAGACAAGAGGTGATACTTCTCATGCTGGTCATTCTGGTGTTGGTGCTGGTCCTTCTGGTGTTCCTCGTGATTCAGGTTTCTGATTTTGATTATGATAAAGATTATTTAGATAGAATGTATATTCGATTGTATGTAATAAGTTATGACATGTAAATGTAATCTATCTTATTTCAATACAATTACATTTCATCTTTATTATAATTATCATGATTATTCTTTGTATTTTGGTGTTCATTTTGTGTAAATCTTAATAGATGATCCAGATTATACAGATTTATTCTTTGATGGTGATGAACTCGAGGAAGGTGAATTTGTTCCTGAACCAAACCTAAACATATTCAAGAAGCCTTATGGGTTTGATGAAGTTTGGGACTCAATTCCTGAAGATCCATCGATTGAAGAAAGTAGGGTGTTAGATCTGAAGAGATCAGATGTTCGGAAAAGAATGATTCAAGTTCCATTCAGTAGCCAAACTAAAGTTTTACACTTTGTTGTATATGCTAAGAATGGTGATGCATTGATTCCTTCTGATTATGAGATTAACTTGACAAGACCATTCAGTCAAAATGATTTTCCAGTTCCTCTCAGAGATGATGATCCATTACATGTGGTTGATCGACATGTGCCCGAAAGAAGAATTAATGAATGGATAGTCGATAGGGAAACTTGGAAACCAAATTTGTATTGGACTCATATCTCAGACAAAGATGCTGCAAAGTACAAGACAATCATCTGGAGTTGGTTTTATGATGATGAACTGAAGCTGTTTGTTCTTAAAAGACCAGAAGGTTGTCAGTACTTAGCTTGGTGTAAGAGACATTTCAGGAGTTTATGTGAAGAAGACTTACATGAACTTAGAAATAATTGGATTATCAATCCAAGTGATGATGGTTTAGCTGATGTTGTCGGTAAGTATCTTCGTAATGATTTTTGGTTGAGAAAGAACATGTGTAACAACCGCCTTACGAATATTCTAATTAAGTTCTTAGATCCTACTTTCGCCATCTGAACGGCTAGACAGTCCAATCTACTTAAGTTCTTGACGTACTTTAGATTCAAAATATGTGCTTATTTGAAGATCAATTAGATCTTAAATCTTGATTTATGTGACGGATTATGAATTAATTCGATAAAATATGAAGGTTCGGTTCATAAATGTTCGTATCCATAAGTGTTCTAGTGCAAAATGTTCACAAATAGTCCCTTGGAAATACCTAGTGCATTCATTTGGAAAAGGTATAAATAGAATGTTGTAGTGTGAAAAAATTCACTATTCATTCACCACCTCCATTTCTCACTCTCTCTCTAAAAACACATAGTCAGGAACACCTCCACCACCATTTTCACACACTAAAAATCATCATTTTGATTTTTGGGTTGTTTGAGTAAAATCACTTGTACTTTTGGGTTCCTTGTGACGATCAAAACACGTTTCTAGAATCAAATCACAGGTAATAACAACATCTTTTTGAGAATTTGATCGAAATAAAAGTGTACTTTTTATGTTCTTGTTCTTGATAATTTGGTCCGATTTTTGTTAAGAAATCATGTTTATAAGCAATAGGTTTGTGTCTAAATGTGTTTAACATCATTTTGGTGAACAAATTTGGGTCATAACGTGATTAAATTGCCAAACCCATTTTTCAAATATGAACATAACTTGTTCTTGAAAACACCAAGTGTTCACGTGTTAGTTCGATTCTGAAATCTAAAAATGTGATAAGAGAGTAGTGTTATCATGATAATATGTACTAATAAAATGTTCTAACACGTTCCAAACTCGACTTAGACCTCTATATAGACTTGATTTCTTGGTTGTCTGGACTCGTATTTACGTTCTTGACCTGCTACTGCTGCTGCTCGTTTTTGTTGTGATTGAAGTGTGGTTCGGTCTTGGTTCACATAGGGGTAACTGATCAGTGATCGATTTAGCTCAAATGGAATTCTGATTCGAATCATGGCTTGAGTCTGATGTGTTAATCGATCAGAACCTAGTTGCTGTATATGTGGTTTTGAAACGATCTTAATCAGATCGTTTTACTTCCCTCAAGTTCCTAAAACGATCTGTTTGATTAAATTGTGAAACGATCCCTTTGAAGCTCACACAAAACGATCCAAAGGTGCCTAGGGCAAAACGATCTCTTCTGTTATATAGCCATCCCGACTTAAACCCAAGGACAACTCTGTTACATATTCACGAAATCATTTTAGTCATGTTATGAGTTCTGAAGAACCGAATACCCTAAACGATCTAAATGGAGCTGAACCAGAACGATCTAAATAGGCTATGCAAGTGAAACGACCTAAATGATAAAGCAGTAGAACGATCTAAAGGACGAAGCAGTAGAACGACCTAAATGATAAAGCAGCAAAACGACCTAAACTGATGAAGCCTTGGAACGATCTGTTTTGATCAACACCTTGAAACGATCTTGACATCTAAAAACCCTAGACGATCTTGTGTTCATCATTTACCAACTTGTACTCGTTCTTTAACGCACCACACGTGATCCTTAATCATCTAATCAGTTCGTAACAACACCATTACTTGATTAAACACATTAAAGGCTGTTCATTAACATCTAAGCTAGATCATGGTTCGATCTAAGACGACGTACAAAGCGCAAACCCTAACTAAGTACAAATAAAACATGTTCTATCTTGATTATCAAAGTATGAGTTCTATGATCAATTAAATTGAGTTCTAAAGACTAAAGGTTCATCATTAAAGACATGGTCAACTCATTAATACGATAAGTACTTATGTATGAGTTCAAAGACGATCAGTTCGAGTCCAGTTCATGTACTTAAAGTTCATTTAAAACTCTTTTGAGTCAAAACGTTTTAAGTTCTTCAAGGACCAAATCATCGGATCATCAAGAACATTTTCGTGATGAATTAATCACTAAGTCTAATATATGTACATATCATGTGTACAACAACGTGTACTTAGGTTTCTGTCAAGGTGCTTGGATTTTGATAGATATAATCTATCTATCTCTGTGCTTGTTCGCTGTGCTCAATAACCGTACTGTACCAGATCACTGTGAGTTCACTTATGCCCTTTTCGTACATTTTGTTCAAAGTTCTTTACTGGGGACTGAAAAGCATGAAAACTATTTTTGTACTTATATATATATATATGTTCTCGAACTGTTCTACGTACTATTTTATGATCGTATGAAATACTCATAAAATGATTCGGAATTATCTTCTAAAGTGTACTTAGATCTTGAATGGGCAGGATCTCGTATACATGAATACTGTTATACATACTCTCTGATGTGTATTTAGGCCTTGAATGGGCAGGACCTGAATATACTTATATTGATATACTGTTCTCTATTATGTACTTATCGTTCTATGTATGAGTTCTATCTTTACTGCTATCAATTCATATCCCACAGTTCAGGGAAGGAACCGTAGGTAATTATGGACAGCGATGTTAGGGTAGGCCCACCCTCATTCTCTACAGTTCAGGAGGATGCATATTATCTGTACTTATTCTGATCTAGATCATATATATAGCTTACTTGATTATGTGAGCTTACTGGTTCGTTATTGTTCATCTTTGGCCAATCGAGTTAGCAGTAATTATATACATACATATTAAGTGCATACTTGTTCTTAAAACTGTTCTTACAATTACAGAGTACTTTTAATAAACGTACTGATCTTATGACTTGTTCTTATTATACATATTATTATTATGTATAACTAATAAGTACTTTATATGAATCTCACCAACTACTTTCGTAGTTGACCCCTTTGAACTTACATGCTTTTCAGGCTAGGCTAGTAGATCCTTTAGCATAGGAGTCTTCATCCTTTGAGCTCATTCCTTTGGCGATTGTCCGTGCGTACAAGATCAGTAGCTGTGAAGACTTCCTTTTGCTCAATTCAGTTCAAGACTTGTTTCTGTAAAGACAATTAATCTGTCTTTCTTGATTTTGACTAGTCTGGGTATATCCCATGTTCTGTAATAACTTATAAATTTCCTCTCTTTTAATGTTATTGGCTGTGTTTGAAGTTGTACTGTGCGTGCTTGTGCTTATCTGTGCATCCCGTGTATTCCGCTTTAGCGGGGTGTTACAACATGAAAGATTCAGACAAACCGCAGTTTAAGATTGAACCAAGACCGAAGAAAAGAGTGGTCAAGCCAGATAAAACTGTTGAGTATGTTCAACATGACGTCAAGTGTATGATCAAAGTCCCTGCCAAGAAATGGGCACAAGACGTCTTGGAAAAGATGGATAATTGGGAAATTGATCGAAACTCTGGTGAAGCGAAGATGTATGCAGACTCGAAGAAGAAGATTTTGTTGAGAAGAGTATATGATCCGATGCAGTTGGTGAACTTCTCAAGAAATGATCTAAGGAAGTTATACGATACAGAATGTTCATTCTTGCCATTTTGGAAGCATGAAGAAAGCCGTTATCGTAAGATTCTTCAACTTTGCTTACATGAAGATATCCATGCAAATAGCAGAAGATTGTTATTTGATGGATGACCAGATTTTGAAGACTGAAGAAATCGAAGGTGCTGCTGTCAAGGGGGAGTTTGTTGATGCACGTTGATGTGACAACAGCAACTTAGATTTGATCTGTCTTTTAGATTAAGACATTATGTTACTTTATGTCGTATCTATATATATGTAATTGATAGATTATGGACTTTATGTTTTGGTAATGATCGATTACATGTTTTGGTGTTATATATATGTGTGTTATGTATGATGTTTGTTGTGTGTTATACAAGTACAAACATAATATGTGTTAGGATTCCTTGTTGATGAAACATTTAGGAATATAACCAAGTCTTACATCTAACGAAGATAAGGAATATCTTCGTTAGAGGCAAACGAAGATAAACCTCGTTTGTTACAAACGAAGATTAACTTCGTTACATGGGTTGGGCTGCTAAGTTCGTAAGAACAAAGCCCAGCAAGCCCAGTTTCGATCTGAAACATATATATACGAATGAATACCCTAAAATGAGGATGACATTCGACATACACATACACCAGGTGACTAAGTTCGTTCTATAGATTATAGAAACGAATATAGCATCATACAGTTGACTATTTACTTGATAATTAGCGATATACACGATAACTAATCAAACTAGTTATCTCGTGAGGATTCCGCACTCACGACATAACAATAGACAATCTCGAGAGCGATCTTTAGCTATCGGGGGACTCAGTAAAAGATTTGAGAAATAAAAGAAACATTAAAAGATTTTGAAACTAGACTTTTAAAGAATGCCGAGCTCAAATCTCGACAAATAGATAAAGATGTTCTTGACAAATTTTGATTAGTGAAGAATGTCGAGCAAATATCTCGATATACAGACTAAGTATCTTTCCAGTATATTGATCAATGTCAATTTTAACTAAGTACCGAGCTTTTACTTCGGCAAATAGTACAATCACTAACACAGATCACTAATACTTAACCAACGTATTCAACTTCTCTTATTTGTCGAGATGATATCTCTGCAAACTGAACAAGTCGTTCCAATACTTAACCAAGAAATCAAAGAGGTAAGAACTTAATTATTTGCCGAGTTAATAACTCTGCAAATAAAACAATTTCTCCACACTTTGTTTATCTTCTGTATACTTGTAATTTTCGAGCAAGGAGCTCTGCAAAGAGAACAAATGTTTGTAATTTTATATATATAATGTTCATATTATTTCGATTTCACGTCAATTTGGATCCAATTATAAACATGGTTCTAATTAACAAAGACCCAAATCTGAATTTTGACCAAAAAAACTTAATTTTGAATTTTCAAAAATCCTAAATCAATTTTGACCCAAATGTCCAAATACAACAACCCTAACTTTTGTCAAAAAGATCAAAATAGTCAAACATAAAATCTGTCCTTTGACCGCATTTGACCGGCGTTGACCGAACCAAATGTCAAGAACAAGACTAGATACAAACACAATTACCAATTCAAACCACTTTTACAACCCGGATCTAAGCTAGATCTAATCAAAAACCAACAAAATAACTCTAAAATTACATGATATTCACGGATTTAATTTATTTCGGATCTATATGTACACGAACAAGAACAATTCCAACAATATGAAGCCTTTCGCATCAAAAGATTTCGGATATAAAGAGATTTCGGCCCAAAGTTCACGGATTTAGAGGATCTCGGTGCTAAACTTTTCGAATTCAAAGGTTTTCGGCTCAAGGTTATCATATCTAACACTTCTTGGATCAAACATCTCGAATTTCAAACGATTTCGAGCTTAACAACTCGGATATACAAAGATTTCGGTTCAAGCTTCATGGATTTCAAGGATCTCGAACATATACATAAACATAGACTCATAATAACCGAAATATATATGTTTTAATTCGGATCTATATGTATATATACATATATAAACGAAAATGTCTATATAATATAAAAGATTTCGGATTTAAAAGGAGAAAGAAGATGAAAAACCAATTTATACATATATTTATAAAACTTTTCGGATCCACATACATACATATACATGGCCGAATTATATATATAATATGTAAGAAAAACAAGATTTTTGATGATAAACAACCATTTACACTTTAGATCTAAACAGATCTTACCAAAAACTATAAGAAAATGAAGAAGATGATGATGATTGATGGCGGTTCGTGGTGGTTGTGTGGTGGTCGGCCGCAAAGAGAGGGGAGGAGAAAGAATGGGGCGGCTAGGAGAAAGGAGAAGGGAGGGAGACGAATGAGAAGTGTGTGTGTGAGAAATGAGAGTTAGGGTTAGGGTTAGTAGGGTTTTGTTACCTCATTCCCTAGCTTGACCGACCTTTGACCATCTTTGACCCTTCCAAAAACCCATTTGACTCGATCATTCACGAAGACTCATGACTCATAAATTTATTTTGTCAACGTAAGTGAATGTAACTTTTCAATAGGTTTCTAACGGATATAAACATGTCTATATTTATTTATTAAATCTTTAATTTTTTAAATTTTAAGTATGTTACTTAATTTGGCATTTACACAAGACAACTAGTATTTTTCCTGTTCTCGAGTCCATGTACAATTTTCTAAATTCTAAATGCTCATAAAGCCCGAATACAACATAAGTCCACTCATTCCGTTAATAATGTCTTACAAACTAATGACTTTCACGCCCTAAGAATACATATTCTAGTTATAAAGTCGCGTACATGAACGGAAAGACCTAAAGACGGTCGGAAAAGTACATCGGAAAAATACGCTCAGATGACGGTTGTCACACATGTGGATTCATAATAGAGACAAGAAGGATAATATGGATTGGAAAGATTGGATCGAGTCTTTTTTAGAAATGGTTGATGCGTTTTCTTGGTTGGAAGGTGTTTGTATCATGGTTGAGCTACTGTATGTCTTAATTGTGGTTCGTGGTTCAAGATTTGGAAGCTGCTTGCTGGATGGTTTCTTCTCGTGACATGGTTGGGGCTTCCCCAAAAGCAACACGAGGTGAAAATCGGTGGCTCGGCCCTCGTTGTTAGGAGTTTTTCTCATATCTACTTTGGGTAACTGGCATGAGTTTTTTTCACTTATTTTGAAGACTTCGAAGTTAATGTTACGGGATATATCTAGAAATTGTCGTTTTTTGTTATGTTTCTAGATTGATTGTGTATTTGTAATTGTATTCTTGGTGACTAGCACCTTGCTAGGTTGCCGTTTATTAATAAAATTTTAGCCGTTGATGATTCAAAAATGTATTATTAGTAGTTGGTGATATTTATTTATTCATAAATTTGAATATGACAAAGTTACGTGTTATAAACTAATGTTTTCTTGTTTTTCAACATTAAAAAGGTGATCGTATCTCATGAAAAGACATAATTCTGATATGTTTTATTCCTTTGTATGTTTAACAAGGTAATGTTTGTTCTTAATAATACTAATGAGACAAATGAACCCCTAATTATTAAAGCTGTATTTTATTTTTTCTTTATTCTAAAAGTTTAACCATCGATAATGTTGAGAGAATTAAATATCAAATTATATATAATTGTATCATGTGTGAAACAAGTCAATTTAAATATATGAGCAATATAATTGATTTGGTAAATATTTTTCGAGTTTAATGCATCGTTTATAAGAAAAAAATTTTAAACCTAATTAGTTTTTTCAATCAAAAAAATTTCACCTCTAAAAATTTCTCAATAAAATAGAAATACCGTGAGTTTTTCACGTTAGACCTGCTTTAAGTGCCACGTCCGCTTGCCACGTCATTGAAAAAAGCGACGTGGACATCTGACTGGGTAATGAAGATAATTTCACGTCATATTTATTAGGGTACATTACATTTTTCGTCCTTGAACTTAGCAAAAATAACAGTGTTAGTTTTTCTTCGTCAAGGTTGCCAATATTCATTAGTTTTTTTGTTCACTTTTCGTCCTTTCTTTTTTTTACTTAAAATTATTTTTTTTTTTTGTTTTGAAAATGTCAAAACTGCCTAGCTATGTATAAATCGTATAAAAGTAGATAACGAATCTTAAAAGAAACTATTGAATGAGTATTATTAAAATTATTAAAATTTTTTAGAATGGCATTATTAAACAATAAATATTCATACTTTTCGTATTATATTAACTACGATCATATCTAATTAAACATATCTAATTTGATTATTGAATTTTATAAATCATCAAACCAACCCACTGTTATACTATAATGCTTTTGTTAAGTATATTGTGTTATTTAAAGTTCAATATTTATATTTTGATAAAGTATAAAAGGGGGTAAAGGAGGGCACCCTATCTTCGGAACCACATTGGATCTCGTTCCTCCCACCACGTAAGGGTAATGATGCCAGTAAAATACTTTCACTTAATACCCACATGATTTTGGGCATCCCCAATGATTGAACCCGCGTCTCTCAACTTTACGTGTGGGCCAAGCTGCATTGGTAACAGGTATCATTTTATCTATTCATGGAGAAGCATAAATATATAAAATTTTTTGTAATATCTCTCTTATCTTACTTTCAAATACAGTTTATACACTATTCGACAACTTTGAAATTATCAAAATGATAAAAAAAAAAAAAAAAAAAGTGAAAAAAATGGGAAGGACGAAAAGTGATAAAAAAAAAACTAACGAATGTAGGCAAACTTAACGGAGAAAAACTAACGCCGTTATCGCGAGGACGAAAGTGAAAAAAGTGCCAAGTTTAAGATTTTTTGCTATTTTTTCACTTTAAGGACGAAAAGTGCAAAACGTACCAAGTTCAAGGACAAAAAGTGCAAAACTTACACGTTGTGTGAACTAACTCAAAACGTAAAGAAAAATACAATAAGTGACCGTTATATTATTATTCATAACTTATGATATAGAAATTTGTTAAATTACGACTAATGCAAAAATAAAATTATACGTTATGAATATATGATACACGTCAAATGTCTTAAAACAAGACTAATGATGCATAAATATTTATAAATCATAAAATCTTTTTTATGATATATACAATAAATACTTTTAAAAAAATAAACTTAATAATATAATAAACAACTAAAAATGTCACCTAGCAGAAAACATATGCTCTTTAATAAAAATGAAAATTCATCCATATCATTCAAAATATTTTATCTCGCAAACCGTAAATCGTTAAATGAAAAAAATAGTATGGGTAGTCTTAAACTTTCGTCCCTTTTCATTAGAGATGCGACTAGATATAGTTTTGGCGAATTTTTAATTTTAATTTATTTTCTCCTTGTACTTGTGTACTTACACATATGTTGGATCTTTGTTTTCACATGTAAATTACTAAATGACCATCTGTACACAATAATGAAGGTTATGGACGGAACCCATCAATCTATGGCGGAGCCATGGTGGCCAGGGGCGGAGCCTATCAGTCCATGGCGGAGCCATAGCGGCTAAGGGCGAAACCCGTTAGGTATATCACCCATTACCGATCACCCCTTATGACCTATCACCCTTTATAACCTATCACCTTCTATGAACTATCACGCTATGACCTATCACCCACACCAGCTACCCTTTATGAATTTCTTTAAGGGCGAAGCCCGTGAACGTTCCCTGGAATTGGATGTTTAATAGTTTGATCTAGTTATCTTGAGGTGCAGAATCCCTCACTATAACAGAATGGGAGATGTGTTGAAACCAAAAATAAACATATAGGCTATTTTAAGAATAATTTAAAAGAAAAATGGGGATAAAAATTTAAATCTTACATGTTTTCTGTACAAAATTCGGGTTGCTTGAAATAATGAAGATCTTGATGTTTTGACAAAGTTCAATCATAGTATCTTTTTACCTTTTGATCCATTTCACATGTGTCTGATCTAATCTTTGGATCAAAGGCGCCTGATTGTAAATTAGGTTAATTAGATGAATCAGATGAAGATTGGAGACTAGGGTTGAAAGTCGATTAAACTATTCATGATCCGTTTGACATGAAATCTAAAAGGAAGGTTAAGATCAGGCCAAAATGGACTTATATGCCAATGGATTTGCAAAACAAGTTTTCGACTTTTAATATTCGCAAAACAAGTATACCCGACAATTCGACTGACGGGTTCATCCTTTTCACTTCAACCCGACAATTCTAATGCCAGTTTGAGCCTACTTTTCGATGCCAGATTTGCCACGACTTAAACCCGACAATTTGACTGCCGGCTTTTGACAAAAATGATTAGTACCCGACATTTAAGTTGTCGGTTTCAACTTTAACCCTGTCTACCTTCTTTGCGCATAGTATATAGAGTTAATTACTGAAATGGTACCTCACGTTTGCGCCATATTACTGGTTTCATACATTTCCTTTTGAAATTACGCTGATCATACCCAACGTATGCAAATCTCCACCCGGACCATACTGGAGGCTAACACCGTCAGCTGACCGTTAAAACCTCCCCCACGTGACTTGCACGTGAGGGGTAAATTTGTAATATCGTGTTTCTTAATTACTGAAATGATACTTAACGTTTGCATGATATTGCTGGTTTCATACCTAATGTTTCTTAATTACTTAAATGGTACCTAATGTTTAGTTATTAATTTATTTATTTTTTTGTATTTTTTTTAATTTGTTTTATTTTTCTTTTATAAAAATTCTCCAAAACTTGTTACAATTTAATGAAAATAGTCAGAATACACTTATAATCCACTCAAAAATTATACCAAATAGCTATTTCATAACAAAATATAAGTTTTAAAGTTCACGAATAACCAAAAATAGCAATAAAGTATCATAAAACAATTTTAAAAAATTTGTGAGGGAATTTTTTTTTTTTTGAAAAAATTTCCGGAAATACCACAATGGTAATACCAGAAATACAAGTCAGTATTTACTGCGACACGAAGCTTAAAGCAATGTTTTAAATACCCGTAAATACCGGCTGATATTTCTGGTATTCCTGGATATTTCTGGTATTACCGTTGCGGTATTTCCGAAATTTTTAAAAAAGAAATTTTTTTTTAAAATTATTTTTATGATACTTTATTACTATTTTTGGTTATTCGTGAACTTTAAAACTTATATTTTGTTATGAAATAACTATTTAGTATTATTTTTTAGTGGGTTATAGGTGCATTTTGACTATTTTCATTAAATTATAAAAAGTTTTGGAGAATTTTTATAAAAGAAAAATAAAACAAATGAAAAAAATATAAAAAAATTAATAACTAAACATTATGTACCATTTAAGTAATTAAGAAACATATAGGTATGAAACCAGCAATATCGTGCAAACGTTAGGTACCATTTCAGTAATTAGGAAATGCGATATTACATATTTACCCCTCACGTGCAAGTCACGTAGGGGAGGTTTTAACGGCCACCTGACGGCGTTGGCCTCCGGTATGGTCCGACTGGGGATTTGCATACGTTTGGTATGATCAACGTAATTTCGAAAGGAAAGGTATGAAACCAGTAATATGGCGGAAACGTTAGATATCATTTTAGTAATTAACTCTAGTATATATGATAATCTGAGTTTATAGAATAGCACATTATGTTTCCTATATATATTGCTTTCACTTTTAGTTTCTTTCTTGTGTAATCTTGTTATTTAATGTTTTTATATTGTTTGTCAATGTTTTTTTTCCCTATTATATCTATTAATTTGTTAAGTAATTATTTATGTCTTTTTTCAAAACAAGTAAACTTATTCGAAACATAAAAAATGTAATTAGATAGAAACCCCCTGATTTTATGTACCATTTGGTATCCACTAATTTTTCAGTTAAGCTAGTGTTCAGGTGAATCTCAACCACTTAATAATCCTCTGATTATCTCAAGTTTGCCTATAACAAGACTCATACCCATAATTCATGGAAAGTGACGGCTGGGGTGTTAGAGTGTGATTATTTTATTATAAATCGCATGTTCAGAAAAAATTAAGCCTACGGGGTCACACGAAATGACACGGTAACTCTATATTATTAATTGATATATTAAAGTAATATATTAATTAGTTTGATCATGAAATGATTAATTAAAAATAATTAAAGGGTTAACTATATTTAATTAATTAAAGAGAAGAATTAAAATGTGAAATTTGGAAATTGGTGTTGGACCCTAAATCTAAAGGTGGGGGGCGGTTGGATTAAGGCTTTGTAAGCCTTAAATCTAACTTGTTTTTCAAGCTAGTTTAACCCTAATTAATCACTATAAATAGAGGGCTTAATTCAAGGGTTTTTCTCATTCTTTCACAAAGTATTATCTCCTCTTCCTCCCTCTTTATTTGGTTCGGCCGATCCCCTCTTCTAAAGGGATTTTAAGTTCTAAGTTTTAGGGTTATTAAACAAAGGGTTGTTTGGTTCGTGATCGGGGTACTAGCATACATTATACATGGTGTCTAGTGTGCGATCGTAGAGGGGTTTTGCTTTAAACCCTACTTAATAATAATATCAGTATTATTATTATTATAATTTATTGGAGTTTTGCATAAGGTACACATCACAATTCTATTCTTTGTTAATTAATTTGATTGCATATTTGTTTTGATTCTTCCGTTGTGCTTACTCGTGATTATATGTATGTTTATGTGCTCATATTCTAACAGTGATATCACGAGCCACATATGTGATCTATTAATTACAAAGATCAAAACTTGAAGGGGGTTATGTGGTTGTTTTTTTTTAATTAAATGTTAAATAATTAAAAGTTGTTTTCTTATTTTAATTAATTAAAATTCGGTTTTATTTAAATAAATAAATTTTTTTTGTTTAATTAATTTAACCTAATTAAATGGAGATTGAAACCCTCAAGCAAATTTTTAATTGTGAATTGACATGATTTATGTGATGAATTGCATGATTACGTGTATCTTAAATTATTTATAGTTTTTAAATAATAATAAAATGACAAGGAATTCATGCAAAATTAATTGTGATTTACTGAATAAATAGAGATATATTTTGCAAAGCATGATAATCCAATAATTAGGGTTAATTATTAAATAATTGTGTGACTATGTGAATTTTTCGTGTGATTTTTCTGGTTTGCGACAGTTCACTAAAAAATTCATATCTTTTAATCAGTAATGAGTTAGAAATCTAAATTCGGACTGTAGGTTGTAGACTCATAGGGCTACAACTTTGTAGTTCTGGTCGAAAGCTGATTCGGAGCAAAAACAGGCTTAAACTGGTCGTGAAGCTGCTGGAAATTTCCAGTCAGCATGTTTATGTGTTTATGTGATAATTGTTTAATTGTTAATTAAATTGTTTAATGGCTTACGCAATCAAGGTAACTTGATGCATGTGGTCCCCTTCTTCGGAAGGGGTAGCCGGGTTTGAACATATGCATGAACCATAGTGACTATGTTTAGGTGGCCTACCTTAACTTGTTACATGATTAAGTAGTTCGGAATTAGCAAGTTTATTAATTTTTGTACTTTTTATAAGTTGTATAAAAGGTGATGCAAAAATTGGTTTTTAAATAAACTTGACTAAGAACTATCGAAATAGAGATTTCATTAATAAAATTGGAGTCTTACAACCATGAGATACACCGGCTCACCCATTTGAACAAACTCTAAGAGAGGTATGAGCCGGAGTGCGGTAGCCTTCTAAAAGGGCGGGTTTTTAATTGCGTCCATCGCAAACCTTTACCCTAGCGCTTCTTTGTGCGTTCAAATGGAGCTACCGAACTCTCTTGTGTTGTTAAGACTATACAAATGATTTTAATAAATATTATGTTTTGAAGATTATGCATGAGTCTTCAAATCATAAACTTTTGATTCACATCAAATGCATTACCCATTTAAAGTTAAGTCAATCCCACCCAGTTTGCTAAGAACACTTGCAAGTGCTTTTTGCTCCTACGTGAGACCGTAGGCGAATTGTATCTCTTCAAGGTAGACTACCACTCGTTGTGAGACAGCGGTGGACTATCTACATGTTTTTAATTGGGTGACTTAAAACGAGTTAAGAGGTGAGATCCTTGACCCATGGCATAAAATGGGACAAAACATGTTTACAAAACACTTAATACCCCTTTACAGTGTTGTTGTAAGTCCCATAATTCTAGGAGTTGCATGAATGCAATTATCGATTCTCGATTACCTTTTGAATACCGTCATTTCTAGCAGATCAACTGATGAAATGATTGTATGTCAAGTTGGATCCTAGCCTTAGTGAAAGTAATTTGTTAGATGAATTTAACAAGGGTAAATTACATTTCTTAAGGATTATTATCGAAAATTCCGATAATTGAACTTTTGTCTGTTTTGAAGATGGCAACAACAAATCCTTCTCAAAACATACACCAATCGGCTTTCAGGTCGATGCTAGAAAGGGAAAGACTTTCTGAAGCCAAACTTCAATGACTGGCTTCAAGTCATTGATGAGCAGACACCGTTGTTTCGGGAGCGAATGCTACAACTGAAGAGTTGGGTACATACAATGCTCGGTACGATAAGACACAATGAGGTTGCTTGTTTGATGTTGGGAAGCATGAATGTTAACCTTCAAAAGCAATTTGAGCATTCATTTCCATGTGATATGCTCAACGAACTCGAGTCTTTGTACATAAGCAACCCGGAGTGGAGTTGTTTGACCTAGTTGATCAACTTCATGACTTGCGACACGAGCAAGGAACGTCGGTTAGTCCTCATGTACTCTAGTTGAAGAGGTACACATGATCTATTGGAAAAGGTTGAACTATGCTTATCATCTGCCTATTACTATTGGCATGAACCTAAAAAAAGGGGATTTTTTAGGAGTTCGTGCGCAATTATAATATGCATAGCATGAGTAAAACCATAGGTAAACTTCATGCCATGTTAATTGAGTATGAAAAAGAGCTTCCAAAAGAAATCTGCTAAACCCCAAGTTCTTATGATCAAAGGGGGAAAGGTTCAGAAAGCAAAACAACCGTAAGCAAAGGGCAAGAATTTTGGTAAGAGAAAACAAGTTGTGTTAGTCTCAAAAACCTTAAAAGACCCTTTTGGTAAAAAGAGAATACGGCTAAAGTATCTAGTTGAGTTGAATGCGAAGAAGAAGCAAGCTGGTTCGACTAGTGCTTCCGGTATCTTCAAAAATGAATTATATGTGTTGTTATACAAATAATAATTCAATAGTAAAAGAGTCAAGTTTAACTTGGACTCTAACTAATCTTTGACATTTTCATCTTGTTTAATTTTGTCAAGAATGGCATTTAAAGACTTCAAAGGGACGGTGTCTTACAATCAAATGATCAATCATTTGATAAATGCATGTTTTTGACATTATCGTCAGCAAGAAACGTATTGGAAATCCTCGGTATGAAGAAATCTTACAATCAAATGATGAATCATTTGATAAAATGCGTTGTCATTAGCAAGAAATGCATACTTCAAATTGAAGGGATCTTAAAACCAAATGATGAATCATTTGACAAAAGATCATTAAATCAAATGATGAGTCATTTGACAAATGCTTTTCTTGTGTTTTCGGCAAGATGACAAGAATACCTTTTTCGCATAAAACCGGAGAGGGCTAAAGAACTACTTGGACTAATACATACGTATGTATGTAGCCCATTTAGGCGTGTGTCAAGGAAGGGTACGAGCTACTTCGTCACTTTTACGGATGATTTCAGTCGTTATGGTTATGTTTATTTGATTAAGCATAAACATGAAGTCTTCGAAACATTCAAGGAATTTAAAAGTGAAGTAGAGAATCAACTCAGTAAAACCATCAAGATTCTTCGTTCAGATTAAGATGGGAAATACTTAAGCAAAAGTTTTAGGATCATCTAAAAGCTTGTGGATATATCCAAGAGTTTACTCCTATATAAGGGTATATGTGAAAGGAGAAATCGAACCTTGTTCAACATGGTGAGATAAATGATGAATCTTAAGACTCTGCCATTTCATTTTGGGATTATGCTCTAGAGATTGTTGCATGCATTCTCAATATGGTTCCAACCAAGAAGGTTGACAAGACACCGCATGAATTGTGGCATGGGAGTCTTCCCAACTTGTCTTACTTAAAGGTCTGGGGATGTGAGGCACTCGTGAAACAAGATACGCATGACAAACTTGAATCCATATATGTTAAGTGCATCTTTGTAGGATACCCAAAGGAAACAATGGGTTACTACTTCTACTTTCCTATGTAAAACATTGTCAAGGTACATCGATTTGCTGAGTTTTTTGAACAGAAACTCATATCTCAAGAAGACAGTGGGAGGATTGTTGAACTTGTTGAGAATCAAGAAGATGTGTCAACTTCTGAAAATACTAGCAACCTTTAACTTGGGGGGGGGGGATATTCAAAGAGATGAATCTCTAAATGAATATCAAGTTGAAGATGAAGCGATTCCACTTCGTAGGTCCTCAAGGACAATACGTACTCGTGAAAGATTGAATTTTATGATTCAATCTGAAGAACATGTAGTGGGAGATTTGAATGAACCTCCTATGTTCAATGCTGCATTATCAGATCCAGAATCTGACAAATGGATTGAAACTGCGAATGTGGAAATGAAATCCATGAAAGATAAGCAAGTCTGGAGCTTGGTTGATCTTCCACTAAATTAGAACCGTTGGGTGTAAATGGATCTTCAAGAAGAAGACCGACATGGATGGAAATATACACACCTATAAAGCTCGTCTTGTGGCGAAAGGTTATACTCAACTTTTTGGAGTTGATTATGAGGAAACCTTTTCTCCCATTGCGGACATTAGAGCTATTAGGATTATCTTAGGCATAGCGGCGTTCTATGACTATGAGATATGGCAAATGGATGTCAAAACCGCTTTCTCGAATGGTTTTATAGACAAGGAAGTCTATATGATAACCGGAAGGTTTTAACGATCCAAAACATCCCGAAAAAGTGTGCAAACTTCAAAGGTCCATTTATGGATTGAAGCAAGCATCAAAGAGTTGGAATAAAAGGTTTGATGAGTAAATCAAGAGGTTTGATTTTGCTTAAAATCCTTATGTGTCATGTGTATATCGCAAAGCTAGTGGGAGTAATGTTACTTGGGTTAAAGTGACATTCAGTCTTGGAATAAAAATCTATAGAGATAGAAGTAAACGGTTGATTGGATTAAGTCAAAGTTCATATATAGATAAGATCTTGAAGTGATTCAAGATGGAAAATTCTAAGCGCGGAATTTTGCCTATGCAAGAAGGACTTAATTTATCTAGCAAGAATGGTGCTTCTACGCCTGAAGAGGTGGAGCATATGAAAAGAATCCCTTATGCTTCGGCGGTGGGATCTATCATGTATGCAGTAAGATGCACTAGACCTGAAGTTGTGTTCGCTCAAAATTTTGTTAGCCGATATCAGCAAAATCCTGGAGTGGATCAGTGAACTGCTGTGAAAAATATTCTTAAGTACATGCGGGCTACTAATGATTTATTCTTGGTGTATGGTTGAAATCCCGATCATAAATACAATGGTAATAGATATTTGTGATGTTGGATTTCATGACTGATGAAGATGTTTCAAGAATATCAGTCGGGATACATCTTCATTTTAAATGAAGACACGATGGAATGCTTTAAGCTAAAAGCAAACCACAGTTGCAATGTATATGACAGAGTCTGAGTATATTGTCGTCTCAGAGAAGATGACATGAAGGTTGTCTGGATTAGAAAGTTTTTTTTTGGATTTTAACATGATAATCCTCAAATAACACACCTATGGAACTGTACTGTGATAATTCTGGAGCAATTATCATTGCCAATGAACCTGGGGTTCAAAAAGGTGTCAGACATTCCCTAAGAAGATATCACTACGTTCGTAAGCAAAACGAACTGCATGAAATCAAATTACTCAAAGTTTACACAGATTATAGCTTAACGGATCCTTTTACAAATGCATTGTGAAAAGGAAAGCTCAATAAGCATGCCGAGGGCATGGGTCTTAGATATTGCTAGTTATATCATGTAAATCTGTTGTTGGTATTTAGATAATGGGATGTTAAACAATTGTTATTTTAATAAATGAATTTTTTATACGCGGTATAAGTAATTTCATTTTATAATAATTATATCCTATATTTGCATGTTTAGATCCATGAATATTTAAAATATTCTAAAACGTCTAGTGTCGATTAATTATTTGGGAATATGATTAAAGTAAGACAATTGTTAGAAATTGGTGAAAATATTTAATGGAATATTTTGAAGATGGTGGATTTTGTACAAAACTCACATGATATTCAAAGTGAATATTGGACTTACCCCACAGAACGAATTATCATTTTATGGATCGGTGTCATTAAATGAAATTCGTGAAATGGTTACTTTATTTATCCTTTGACTTGAGATACAAGTGAGTTATGCATGTGTGGTTTGCATTTTTAGATGTAGCTTTATACTATCCTGAACAAGGCAGTAATAAAGGGCTATTTTCAGAAATGTTGAGAAACAATATGGCCAGACACTTGTAGTCAATACATGATTTGTTCCTTCAATTTGCAACTGAAGTATGATACCATTTGGCGCCCTCATTAATTAATTGAAGATGTTTGTGTGGCCACACCCAAATGAACTCAAGAAGTTGTCTTGACTAAATTGGTAATCTTAATTAATTGTATAAATGAGAAACATAATCGTTAAATTATGAAATGACACAGATCCATATTCATAATTAATAAGGGTATCTGAACAAATGGATGTTAAAGGCTAAATCATTTCAAATTGGCAATTTAAGAATCTATTCTTAAATATTTCTGGGAGCATTGGAGTGTTGCTAGACGCTAACTAATGTTATTGCCTTTATAATAACATGCTCAAGTGGGAGCTGTTGGAGTGTGATCATTTTATTATAAATCGCATGTCCAGAAATAATTAAGCCTACGGGGTCACACGAAATGACACAGTAACTCTATATTATTAGTTGATATATTAAAGTAATATATTAATTAGTTTTATCACGAAATGATTAATTAAACATAATTAAATGGTTAATTGTATTTAATTAATTAAAGAGGAGAATTAAAATGTGAAATTTGAAAATTGGTGTTGGACCCTAAATCTAAAGGGGGGGGGGGGTTTGGATTAAGGCTTTCTAAGGCTTAAATTTAACTTGTTTTCCAAGCTTGTTTAACCCTAATTAATCCCTATAAATAGAGGGCTTAATTCAAGGGTTTTTTTCATTCTTTCACAAAGTTTTCTCTCCTCTTCCTCCCTCTTTCTTTGGTTCGGCCGATCCCTCTTTTAAAGGGATTTTCGGTTCTAAGTTTTAGGGTTATTATAAAGGGTTGTTTGGTTCGTGATCGGGGTACTAGCATACATTATACGGGGTGTCTAGTA
Source organism: Erigeron canadensis (assembly GCF_010389155.1). Lineage (NCBI taxonomy): Eukaryota > Viridiplantae > Streptophyta > Magnoliopsida > Asterales > Asteraceae > Erigeron > Erigeron canadensis. The sequence goes on along the minus strand of NC_057767.1, from coordinate 26,125,375 downwards.
TGCGATCGTAGAGTTTTTGCTTTAAACCATACTTAATAATAATATCATTATTATTATAACTTATTGGAGCTTTGCATAAGGTACACATCTCATTTCTATTTTTTGTTAATTAATTTGATTGCATATTTGTTTTGATTCTTCCATTGCGTTTACTCGTAATTATATGTATGTTTATGTGCTCACATTCTAACATGGTGGTCATTAGGCTATTACCTTAAACACAACAATACATACCTATTTATATTTACATCATGGATTACTACCCCATTGCAATCACGTAAAATTAATACAATGATTCAAAAAAAAATTAATTATATTTGGCACGTAGTGAAGTATGTTTTAAGGTTTAAAAACAACCGAAAATTTAAATGCCGGGTACCTTAGCTTTTGTCAGAAACCAACAATTATTTCCGGGTATAAATCGTGGCACAACGTGACAAATCTGGCATGGACTTGGTCACAGAAAAGTAGGCTTAAACCGGCTTAAAATTGCCGTGTTGGAGTGGAATGAACCCGGCAGTTGAATTGCCGGGCATACTTGTTTTAAGAATGTTAAAAGTCGAAAACTTGTTTTACAAATACGTTGGCATATACGTCCATTTTGGAAAAGAAATCCCAAACCCCCTAAGGGGAGGGAGGGAGTGAGGGGCGAGATGGAGAAAAGGCTGGAAGGGAGCTTGCGCGTTGCTAAATGGTTCAGCCGCCACTGCGACGAGATGGGGAGAAATGGAGGTGAGCGAGCGTGGAGCTCGTGGAGGGTTGGGAGGGAGATGGAGGGGACAAACTAAAAGTGTCACAATTTCAAACGGTCATGTAACCGTTACAGGGACTCGTAGTGTAAGTTTTCAGGTGACAGAGACCATTTGTCTAAAGCTGCTGAATGTTTTTTTTTCCTCATATATATATATATATTGGGTATTGTAAAATAAGTATTAAAGTAAAACAAATAGGACAAAATCTTGACCCTTAAATCACATATTGATGCACGAAGATTCACGAAGCAATTGATGCACGATGATTTTATGATGCATGGGTTATGTTCAGTGAAAAGAAATATGTTGTTTTATTTGTTTTACTTTAATACTTGTTCTATTTTACCTAAAACCTATATATATACTAGCATTGTACCCGCGTGATGCGGCGGCAGTTTGGTGTTGACGCGGTGGTGACGGTGGCCGTGGTGGTGTTGTTCATGGTGGGTGCAACTCTGTAAGTAATTTGTGTAAATGTAATTGATGTAAAGTGATAGTAGATATAATTTAGAAGATAAAGGATTAATGATGTATATTAATTTATAAAGGATAAAATGATAATTTTCCATCTAACACTTTTATGAGAGAAAAAATGATAATTATTATAAAATAATATATATATATATATATACCAATTTAATCTTTCAAAAACACACCCAAAATAATATATTAAAATACCATTTTTTTAAAGTTATGCATCGTGTGTTTTTATTATATACGCTTAATATCACTATGTATTGTTTTTACTTTTAATATGTAATTGTTTTATGCATTATGTAATAAGTTTTTTTTTATTAATAAAGCATATAGATTAAACATGAGTTAATTATGCAAAGTGTATAATGTTAAAGATTAATTATTAAAATTTGAAAAAAGTGGTTGGGAGTGATTGTGTCACTAAAAAGGATTGAAACAAAAAATTAAAGAGTTGAAATGAGCTGGAGTAATTTAATTGGGTAAGTTAAGACAGAAAAAGATGGATATAGATAGCTCCCTCCCCTTTAACGAAGAAAGTGAAATTGGGTGTCACATATGGGCTTAGATGTACATGCAATCTCTCACATTCAAATATTTTAATATATTAATGGTTTGGGCTTATTTTTTAATTGATTAAAATATTTGAGTGTAAAAGATTTATATCTAAACTTAACTAGATAAACTTAACTAGATGAGAAACTAACTTCATATCTATTTTATTCATATATTAATCGTAAACATTTGATTATTATTATTATCATTATATCACAGGAAAAAAGGGTAAAATTTACTACATGTTTAGAAATATCATGTCTTGCTTTTGGACCAGTAAATACCATATTTCTTTCCAACATCATCAGACTCAACAAAAATGCACTTGTGTATGTCTCTCCATATGGCCTTAAACAAAAAAGTAGCATCACACTTGTAATAGTCACCTAATATTGGCTTCAGAGCCTGGGTGGCCTCATAGCTGTGGTAATGTGGAATGGATGGAAACAAATGATGCACTACGTGATTTCGAGGCACGTCATGGACTAACATGTTCAAAAATCCTAAATCTCTATCTACGGTTGATAAGGCACCTCTAATCCAGTCCCATTCAGTCGAATCATAGTGAGGTATTGATGGATGATTGTGGTTTAGATAAGTAATAGCAAATACAGTTCCAGAATGCAAAATCCAAGGAGCTCCATACACATAAAATGCCCAAATCATGCCTTTGGTCTGCACAACGTGGTAATATGCGTATAGCACGATTAAAATACCAACGTCCGAGACATATATTTGGCCACGTTCCTTATTTTTGAACATAGGACTTTTTGGATAAACGTGACTTCCCAACCCTTGATCATACTTCCTACCCGAATGATTAAAGAGATAGTATGATGGAAGACCAACAAGAATCTTAAACATGATCATTAAAGTCACACCAATTGGGTTATCGAGAATCTTGAATGTGTCTGATCTACGTTTATAAGGAACGTGGACCGTGTCATATTCCATGGAATTTGTGTGGCTATGGTGTGCACGGTGACTATATTTGAAAGAAAAGTAGGGAGTGAGGACAAAACTATGAACTAAGAAACCAACAATATCATCTAACCATGGATAACCACTGAAAGCACGATGACCACATTCGTGGCCGATCGTCCATATACTACCAAGGATAATTCCTTGGAAGCTCCAATAGAGTGGCCACACAATGTATGAAACCGAGTGAGGGAGAAGGGGAATGTAGTTTGATGCTATGTAGTAAAGGCTACTTATAATGAATATGTCTTGAAAGAGGGAGGCAAATGAGCGTATAAGTGATAATTTGAAACAGTGTGGTGGTATAGCTTTCTTAAGATCACTTAACTCGAATGGAGGTTTTGAGATAGGAACTCTTTCCAAAAGCTTCATCTCATCAGCTTCTCCCATAGATGCAGATCGATATCTTTTCTATTTTTGTTTGTGAACTTAAGCCAGTGATATCCTCTATGTATAGTTGCATGTAAGGGGTAACCATCCCAATGATTTAAACCATCCTCATCCATAAACATTAAGTCCAGTGGGTCACTAAAATAAGAATTTTTGTATGGAGCCCATTCAATTATACAACCGACTATTTATATATTTGAAATGCGTGCACTACTTATATGTCTAAAGTTTCGCATATATATTTTGATAACTACTATGCAAAACTATTTTCTTATTTTCCTTTTTATCATTTAAATTTATAATTATGTAAAACAAATTACTCTTATTTATTTAAAATATATTTGTTGGATATGAAAATACTTTTTAATCTAGGTAAATTTTTATTTGAATCCTTAATTTTTCATGAAACCCAAGGACCAAATCCTAGCCATTTGATTATCTCAATCAATGGCTATGATTGAAACTTATGCCTTAATTAAAAAAAAAAAAACACAGAGGGGCATATATGTAAATTTGCTTAATAAAAAAAAACTTTCTTTACCCCCTTTCTCCTCCTGATGGAAACACACACAAACACACACATACAAACACACACTCTCTCCCTCTCTTCTCCTCCTTGGACTGTTACCACCACCACCACCATATTGAGACAAAACAAAATGAGTTACATATCAAGAAACCCATTTAAAATCAAAAATGATTTTAAGCATACAATGTAAAGGCCCCCGTGATCACACTTCCCCCTCGGATTAGCTTTTAGCCCCCAAGGGTTTAGAGTTTAGGGTTTTAGAATACAACTTTTCTAAAATGTATGCATAAAATCAAAAGTGATTTTGCATAGATTTTTAAATCATTTTTGATTAGAAATTAAGCTTTAGTTTAGGGTTTGAAGTTGTAGGGTTAGCCTAACGGCTAACCCGGATAACCCTACAACTTCAAACCATAAACTAAAGCGCGGGGTGATGAGCTAGAAGTTTAACTTAATTTTCCTAACAAGTTTTGTAGATGCACGTTTCGTGCATAGATTATTGTCCGTTGCAATGCAATTCCAAGAGCTAATTATGATCAGAGAAGGCATCATCAAGGTCGTGATGATGTCATCATCACCTCGTGATGACATCAGCACGAGGCATCTAGTTCTTGTGAAGGAAGTTGAAGCCCATGAACAAGATAGAAGCTCAGTCCGTTTCTATATCCTATATATACTAGAATTAGGTTACAATTATGTTTAAACGATTTTAGTTGCAACAGATTTTGTTCATAGCGCGCACGGGGTAGAGATCTATACCCCGTGCCAATCAGATGTATACTAATTTGGTGTAATATTCATATGATTAATGATATTCACAAGTTTTGCATCTGTTCTTATCTCTTTTCATCATTCAATTCGTGTTTATATGTTCATGTTTATTTAGAATCCTCGAAGACAATTACAATCGGATTCCGCACGTTTGTAGTTGTTTAGATCATGATTTAAACGGTCCGACGTGTTTTAACAGTGGTATCAGAGAAGGGAAGACGTTTTTAGTCTTCAATTACGATCTGTATTGAGGAATTTCTGCCAAATTCATGTTCAATTCGTGAAGATGAAGAAATTCGTGCAATTTCTACCTCTTGACAGCAGTAAAGACATTAACTCAGAGTATAATGTCTGTTCTGCATCTTGACAGCAGTAAAGACATTTACACAATATATCCTAAGTGTTATTTGAAGGTTCTTAGGAACAAGAAGAAGATTTGCTTGTTCAAAGTAAGAACACTCAAATGGTCATTTGAGAGTTTCTAAGAAACAAGCAAAAGTATGCTTGACCACAACAACACTCAAACAGTTTTGTGTGTTCAGGGAAACGCGCAAAACAGGCCAAAACCCTAGTGGGCCTTGGGCTTAGAAACCCACATGGGCTTGCGTGTTTAAGAACACGCAAATGGCCATTTGCGTGTTCCTAGTCCTTGCCTATAAATAGTGGGTGTGTCATGCGTGTTCCAACAAGAGTGTAGAGAGAGAAACGAGCAAATCCTAGAGAGAGAAAACCAAGAACACGCACGGTCTATCTTGTGGGTAATACTCGTCTCGTGCACGAACCACAAACACACACCCGGCCCCCCAAATGACTCATAGATTTAGATTACCACGTGTTTGGTAAGGTGAATCCGGAGAGCCGTTCCCGGAGTGTTTACTATCACGCAAAAAGATATATATATATATAGTGATATATATATATCATCTAAAGGTTGATAGATAAACCGTGGGTTATCTCGAGGAATTTCCGCACCGCGACATATCTTTAAGTCAATCTAGGTTAGATAAGAGTACAAGAACCGAGGGACTTTCAACTGGTATCCAGAGCCACAGGTTTTCATAACCTTGGTTAGAGATTGACAACGGTTTTGTGGTATCCCTTTGTTTGCGTGATTAAGGTGAAAATTAATCTTTGGGCATGTTTTTGAAATAAAGGTTCAAACTTGTTGCCAAATATTGATTAATCTATATCTGATGAGCGTCCATTTTGTGATAAAAACCCCTAAAGAAAGGCTTCATTTCTATGCTTAAATGAGTTAATATTCCGGAACTATCGATACTTAATGAATGATATGTTTGTGCAGGTTCCCGGAAGATGCGAGAGAGGGTAAATGACATCAACTGACTCAAGAAGGAAGCCTATGAAGTTACAAGACACAAGGAAGTGGTTCGGGAGCCAAACGAAGACTCAAGTGCAAGACAGCAGCCACCAGCGCCATTGGACACATACCCAGCGCCGCTGGTGCTCACCAGCGAACGCTCTCCAGACCACAAGCGCCGCTCGAAGCTTCACCAGCGGCCGCTCGAAGTATCACCAGCGTCGCTGGTCGGCCCAGATCAATAACCGACTTAAACACCTATTTAAGTCGAACTAACCCTCAAAAACCTAAGAGAGAGCCAATTCAGCAGCCCTAGCCGCCCAGGAATAACCCTAGATCGAAATTGCAGATTCCAAGAAGGTTTTGGAGCATCTAAACACCTTCCGATCTTCACTCTTGGTCTAAATCTTTCATCTTTATTTACTCTTTGTCTTTGAACTATGTATTTTATATTCTCAGACTTTGTTATTCCTTTAATAATGTTAGGCTAGTAGGCTGAATACTTGTTTGGATCAATGTGATCATGTAGACGCTTATTGTTTTACTGTGTTTGTTTAGATTCTGTTGGAGTGTGTTTTACTGTTTATCGTAGATCCATGTTTATTAGTAATTCATGTTGCTATTGGTTTTATATCTGAACATATTAATTTAATTCTGATGATTGTCTATGATCATGTACTAGGACTAATATGCTAGGACAGAAAACAGCTAGTCGGTCTATAACTAGAAGTAAAAAGTGATTCACTTGTAACCGAGGGATCCAGAACCATAGTAACTAGGGTGAATTGAACATGAAGCTTAACAATACCAGACGCGATCCTTTGACTTGGAAACGAGCACTGTGGTCACCGGAAGGAAATATATCTGGTCATGGCTTAAGAGCCGGATAATTAAAAGATGAATTAGTAACACAAACTTTAGGTCATAATACTTAAAACAATGAATCTAGCGAGAATTTGTTTTAAAGGGTAGTGTGAGTCTAGCGACAACACTACTACTTAGGTAAAGTGAATCTAACGAGAATCTGAACCGTGATTAAGTTTCCAACAGGCTAACAAACCAGTAGGATAGTCGTACCATGAGATCAAAGATGTCAAACAAGTATTTTAATTTAATTACTGATATTCGTCCTTTCAAAACTATTTTCAGAGTAGCCTTTTGCTGCAAAGCATTTGGTTATATTTTCTTATTTAATTGCTAAAAATTAGTTTATTAGGAGTTAGTGACAAACCCCCAAACAAACTAGAATTACACGTACTACTAGATTAGGTAACGCAACGCATCCCTGCGAACGATCCTGTAATTTACCACTAGGCTATACTCAACTGACCGGGTTCGCTGCTCGTTAAAGTGTGTGTTAGTTTAGATAGTTACTTGTACAACATAAATTTTAAGACTAGGAATAAATTAAAAATAACATACACCCATCAATATCCTAGTAACATTTTCTCATAATCACGTGTATCCTTGAGCAATATCGGGCTCGGGATCTAAGAAATTGTGTGAAAGTGGTGTTTTGTGTGTTCTTGAAAAAGTGTACTATATGCGTGTTCTTGCATAGTACCTTTTTTTGCGTGTTTCGATATTACCAAGGCGTTTGAGTGTTTCCGTGTTTTGCTTGTTCTTGAAACTTTGAGAGTTCTTGAGATTTTGTGTGTTTCTTGAACTTTGTGTGTTTCTTGAATTTTGCGTGTTTCTCCTATTTGTGTGTTCTTAGATTTTGCGCGTTTCCTGGACTTTGCGTGTTCCTGGATTTTGCGTGTTCCTACACTCTTGCGCATTTCATTTGAGTGTTCCCAGTTTGCGTGTTCTTGTGTCACTTGCGTGTTTATAAGTTGAACCACATACACAATGGCATCAAACTATCTTAACCAATTAATACTTATGGACCATGAGACCGGTAAGGGTAATTCACCACCCAAACTGATGATCATAGACCAATACTTTTCTTGGAAAGGTCGATTTGAATCCTTTATGCAATTCACCGATATTAGAATGTGAACTTGTATGACAGAAGGATATAAAGCCCCAACATATGAGGACAGTGGTTTTACCAAAGTATATGCTTATCAAGATATGACTGAATCCGATAAAAAATTATATGAGGCAGAGAAAAAGGTACTTTCATGTTTAAAAATGTCATTGCCACAAGATATATTGCATTTATTTAACGGATTTAATACATCAAAAGAACTTTGGTTAGCATTAAAAAATCACTATGAAGGGGATGAAACACTTAAAAAGAATAGGAAAGACCTTCTAAAGCATCAGTATAATGTATTTAATGGGTTAAGAAATGAAAACTTAGATCAACTAATTACACGATATTATCATTTGCTAGCAGAGTTGCAAGCATTCGAGGTTACGTACTCTGAGGAAGAGAAGGTCGAGAAATTTTTGAGCTCTTTGCCAGAAAAGTGGAATCATTATATTACCACTTTGCAGGAGAAAGCAGATTTCGATGGTATGTCTATAACTTAAATAGTTGCTAAGTTTAGGGGACAAGAAATTAAACAAAAAAGGAGGGAAGCAGGATATAATAATGCTTAGATTCCCGAGCTTTATTACGGTAGGCCTTCGATCAATGTAAGTCCAAGTTCCCCTGATGGAAGCACAAAGGCTTTCCTGAGTGAAGATGTTGACTTACAAAGGATCTCAGTTGACTCTGAGGGGAACATATGTCTTGTTTCGAGTCAGAGCGACAATTTAGGCAATCGTGGATATCCTACCTCCAGTAATAGTTCCACCATGCCTTTAAGTGTCAAACGTGCGGAAAGTCACTTATCCATTCTTGCGTCATTCGTGACATCATATGAACAGTTAATCCAAGGAAAGGTTCAAGATCCTAGTCTTATCGATGAAGACTATGAGCAAATTGATCCTTTAGACTTAGAAGAGATGGATCTGCAATGGAAAATGGTTCTCATCAAGAACAGGGCGGAAGGTCGTGGGTTCCAAGCTTGCCTTTGATAAGTCAAAGATAAAGTGTTACAATTGTGAAGGATTTGGACACTTTGCTAGGGAATGCCAGAGACCGAAGAAGGATGATAAGTCAATTGTGACTTGTCAAAACTTCAATCAAGGTAGAGCAGTACAATCATCTTCTAATATCTCAAAACAAAGGTCATTTTATGATGAACCTAATGGATTGGAAGGCTCAGTTGATCAAAAGCTATCAAGAGCTTTAGTGGTCCAACAACAAGACGGATCATATGACTGGAGTTTAAAGGTCAATGAAGAAGATAATGCTTATGTTGCTGAAGTTGTTCGGGAAGCAGTTCAATCAATTCAGATGAAGTATCTTCCCAAGAATCAGAAGATCCTACTAAAGAAAATGCTCTTTTCACTCCTTTTGAATGTTCCTCATCAACAACTCAAGTATCTAATGTAAAGATTGTTGAGGATGGTTCAAAGAAAGAAATTTCAAAGGCTGAACATGTGAAGATACCCGAAAACTTGGGTGCAAAGGATCTAATTACCTTTATGATAGACTTGCATGCACCTGAGCAGCGTATAGATTTTTCTTGATTTGCAAAAGAAATTGGATGAGGATCAAGAAGAAACTTCTCTCTTAAGACAACAAGTTAATATCTTATCCAGGAGAGAACGAGACTTATCAGAAAAGATTGGACGTGGCAAAAAGGAGAATGAATGCATTCGAAATGAATTAAGGGAGGTCACTCTTAGAAAGCAGCTGGGAGAGGAAAAACATGATAAACTAAGTGATGAATACACTTCACTTCAAGAGGAGCTACTTTTAGCTCAATCAGAGATAACCAAGTTGTAGTCCAAAATTGATAAAATGAGAGATATTCGAGTTTTGACAAACCATACCTATGAAAGCATTAAGAATGGAGAAAGTCATAATCTTGAAGAACTCTCAAATAAAAGGAATTACAATGCTGAGATACCTCCCCCAATCAATCATATCTATGATCCTATTGTTAAGGTAAGTGATGATGATAAGAAAACCTCTTTAAACAACATCAATGGACAACATGAAAAGCCAGAGTCGTCAAAACAAACCAAATTCGTGTATGATAAGGGATCAATCACTCACTTTACTCTTAAAGGAAGTTAGAGAGTGTTCACTGAAAAGGAGTATTCCTTGGAAAGTATAGAGCCAGAACTGGTTGACAAAGTTTTAGAAGTTGATGTCACTGACTTTGAGCAACAAAATAAAGAATTCAGAAAATTTAGTCCTAGAAAACTGTCATCGAAGAAGTTCACTAAAGATCCCATTCTCACCAAATCAGAATTTGATCCTATTGCTCCATCAAAGTTTTTTTCAGAAAAATCCACTAAATTGAAGTCTCAAGAGATCATATCAAAAATGTCAAGTTCTCATACATTTGATATGCATGATACGCAACAAATTCACCATGAGATTAATGCAAAAAAGGAGAACGAAGACTATTGACAGAGTTTCTTGCTTCATTTGTAGAGAAATTGCTTCTTATTTGCTATATCAGATCTCTTCAGTAGTAATTGCTTCTTCTAGAACCTATTTCATGTATCTGACTAAGCATGTTTATTCTAAGGTTGATTAGAGTACCTTTACTCCTAAAGACTACTATGATTGACTTTTAAATTTCTTGCTCAGTAGGGTATATTGCATATGCCGGACTAAGCATAACTATTCTAAGATTGATTAGAGTAATTTTGATTCTAAACTTACTGTGATTGATTTTCTAAGTCTTATGCTCCGTAAGGCATATCGCAGGGACAGTATTAAACATGACTATTACAAGATTGGTTAAAGTGACTTTGTTCCAAAAGTCCTTGTGATTGATTTCGTAACTTTATGCTCCGTAAGGTTCTTGCTCAATAAAAGGGTTCTATTGCACGAGAGACAATAATTAGGGTTTTTTGGGTTTCAGAGGGACTTGATTGTGTTCTTGGTGAACACAAAGAAAAATGTGTATTGTGACAAGGAAGAAGTGTAAAGTAAAAGGCATGAATTTGAGTGTGTTAAGTACACCTCAAATTGGGTCTTGCTTTGAAATTGCACGGAAAGTTAAGTTTTGATGCTTAAGGTTTCAGTCAAAATGGGTCAAACGGAATCATTTAATTGATGTATTTGACAGATATTTTGATTTGCAATTTATTAATAATAGTTGAATTGAATATGCTTATTGTATGAAATAACTTGATAAAGTGCTTAGATTCTACTCTTAAGTGTGAGAATCTGATGTATGTTATCAGTTAAATCTGGTTAAGTATTTTCGGGATTCAATTATGTATTTTTGAGGTGAATGCATTAGTTGCATAGATCTCATGAGTTCCCTGATGTGGTTGGAGTTTTATTTATCTTATCTGGATGTGTGTCAGCCAACAAGATAAAAGATCACCAAAGTATATGAAAATTGAGTCTATCCAGTCCGGAATGGAGAAACCTCAAGCTTAAAATTGAAGCAGAGTATACTTACACATCAACAGCTCAGCTAAATTCAAACAGAAACAAAAATGATGACGGAGAAATTATCTGAGGGTGATTAATTTTGTATCATTTAATTTTGTTGTATTTGAATTTATATCACAGCATTGTGTGTGTCCAATGGCTGTCATTGTCAACACTTAAAGATAGTGCATTAAATTTCATTAAATATTGACATAGTGAGTCGTAATTTAATGTTTTTACTTTGCAAGATGATTAAGTGGCGAAAACTATGAAGAATTTCTTTATTGAGGAAAATATGATAATATTGATATGAAAAGGTGGTTTATATCTGTTTAATCATGCTCTCTAAAGAATTCTTTTCGTGAAATGGGATTGTGTTAATTCATTGTGTATTTAAATGTGTTAATCAAGTTTGTGAAAGTTGACTTTTTATAAGTCAAGGTTCCTTGAATCGAAGAAAAATAGATTGTGTTGAGACGCAAAGTATACCAAGTGGACTCATATGTATGTCTTTAGCAAAATGGGCTAATAATGCATATTGCAGTCAAGTCGGATTATGCCAAGTGGACTCATATGCATGTTTAAGCAAAACGGGCTAATAATGCATATTGTAGTCAAGTTGGATTAACTTTGCATATTTTACATTCGATTGATTTGCGTGTTTGTGCCAAATGGGATTCAATATGTGTGTTTCATCTAATTGGACCTATATGCGTGTTTGGCCAAGTGGGCCGGATATGCGTGTTTTAGTGGCACTAGGGTTTGCGCGTTCTTGTGGATATAAAAGGTTAAGTTCACGCATTTATTTATCATCATATGCGTGTTTTATCCAGAAAACCTCCACATTTGCGTGTTCTTGATACCCGAAGCACTCTTCACCTTCGATTCACTATACTTGATTTTTACGTGTTTTTGCAACTAAAAACACTTCCATTAACACTTCCTGAACAAAGGTATATGAATAACAAGATTTCTAAGTCCATATTTCAAGTTTAAATGGAAGAATATTTAGGGTTTTACTTTCGAGTATAAAATCACTAAAAAGGTCTATGAACATGAAATGGATAAGGAAATTGAACATTAAAACTTATAAATCGGGAATGTAAGAATCTATTAGTTCCAATTTTATGAGTTTTGTTGTTTAGAATCACTGGATGAAATTTGTGGGTTGAAGTTTTTGGTTATGCGTGTTCTTGGTGAATATGCGTGTTCTTGATGAACTTTACGTGTTCTCAAAGCCAGATCCTTCCAAACTAAATTTTCCAGTTTTTGCATGTTTGTGATGACGTCATCACAAGAAACACACATTTGACTTGTCAACGCCCTTTGCGAGTTCTTGTGCGAAATAAACCATTATGCGTGTTTTAGGGCATATACGTGTTTCATGACTTAGAAAAATTTTTAAATTGAAAAATTTTTGAAAAGTAAAATATGAAACACCACTCGCATTGACCAGTCAAAACCGACACCATATGTGTGTATTGTCACCGTATGTGTGTGTATAAGGAAATTGTCGATTCTAGGACTTAAGAAATTTTCAAATCGGGAAAAATTTTAATTGGTCAAATTTGAAAGGACATGTATCTTATGTTGTCGTTTATTAAAACTTAAACATGTTTAAAAGGATTTTGAGAAAAATGGTCTCACTTCTTATTAAAAACTAATAAAAGTTTTAATTTTGACATGTTGTTTTGATAAACTATATAATATTTTAGTGGAATATGTAAACAAATGGTTTCTATTTCACAGAGAATAAAATAGTTTTATCATTCAACATATATGTCATTGTTTAAAGTAAATAACATGTTTAGAACCAATGAAACTAAGCGTTTCAGGGGCTTAGAAAGTGATTAAGGGCTTTAAACTTTGATACTACTCGTCATTAATTAAAATGGATAACACTCTCAGAGCCGATGAAACTAAGAGTTTCAGGGGCTTAAAAAAAGTTTAAGAATATTAATTTTGACGTTGATTGTCGATAGTTAAGGCGGATAATATTCTCAGAGCCTATAGAACTAAGAGTTCTAAGGGCTTAGAAAATGTTTAAGAACCTTAAGGATTGACATTATTGGTCGATTGTTAAAGTTAATAACATTTCTAGAGCCGATGAAACATGATGTTTCAAGGGCTTAGGAAATGATTAAGAACTTTAGAGTTCGACTTCATTTGTTGTTGCTAACTATTTGTTTGGTTGTTGTTTGTATCTTTGTGCAGATGGCTGAGAGACTCTTTCACAAAAATCATAATTACTTGATTGATTTGGATGTGAATCAAGCAAATGCTGGGAGATTTACAAGGATTCTTGAGTTTCTGCAGCAATCAAGAGTCAGACATATTCTCACAGCTGACCCAGTTATCTATCTGACTTTCTTAAGTCAATTCTGGGCATCGACTATTGCCCGGTGTTGTCCCAAGTATTGAAGCGAGGGTGAATAATCAGATCATCCAGTTCACTGCCTCTGACTTGATTGGTATTCTTGACTTGGGAACTGAAGACCAAGAGGGAGGAGTGAATGATCCAACCACATATCCCCAAGCACTTAGACTGGGAACATTCAGAAGAATGGGGTATGTTGGTCCCGCCAATCAGAACACATTCAAGAAGAATTGTTTGATGGGCAGGTGGAAATTTTTATCACATGTGATTCTTGTTGCTTTAAGCAATAAAAAGTCGGGTTATGACTCTTTGAATGTCGAGACCCAATCACAAGTGATATCTTTGGTGCTGAACAAGCGTTACAGCGTTTCTCGCTATATTTTTAACGAGATGTGCAGACAGATAAGGGCGAGGGATGATGAGAGATATTTGATGTATCCTAGATTTGTGATGTTGATCATTAATGCTCGACTACCCAATCTTGTTCCGGAGGGTCCTACTAATTCGGTGTCTAGAATGCCTAATTGCATCTTTAGCGATAGCTATAGGTATTGTGGAAACTTGGCTCCATAAGCTCTACCAAGGGACAGAGAACTCTTTGGTGCACTTGTCAATCCTGCTTATGTTGCTCCAGAACATAATGGATTTGCACATGAGGACTCTGATGTTGAAGGTGATTTTGCTGCCACTCCACAGTCGATGCCTCAACAACCTCCCATTGCACCAGTCACACAACAACAGTAGCAACCAGAACAACCACCTCAAGCTGCAGCAGAGGCTCCTCAAGCGTTGTTGATCCAGGAAGAGGCTGCACAAGCAATTCATGTGATCGTTGCTGAACAACCTCTTCCACAAAACCAAGAGATCAACATGGAAGTTGATGATCAGGGTTTGGGTGCAGAGCACGTCGAAGACATGGTTATAGACAACCAAGACGACGCTGCTGGTGACATTGGAGGAGATGTCAACCTCGAAGAAGGAGGTAACGGGGATTAGGATGAAGATGATGATGGAGACGATGGTCAAGATAATGCTGGTGGCAGAGTACCCTTAGGTCAAGGTGCTGGTAGTACATCTACACCAGTAGATCTCCCCATGCCGAAGCTGATTCTCGGCCAGTTGTAGAAGAAGAAGATCCTTCTGGGTCAGGGCGAAGTCTCAGTAGAAAGAGACAACGTCAGGACTTTGATGTGGAAGAGACAAGAAGAAGGTTGGACGAAGCAACAACAAGTGTCCAAGAGCCTGTGCAGCGCTTGGTAGAAGATAGAGGAAAAGGATTGATCGGTGCAACTTCCTCTAGTTCAGTAGCACCATCAACTCCTTCAGTTCCAGTCACTCCTGTTGTCATCAAACCAGCTGTAGTATCACTGGTTAGTGCTGAGGATGACCAGTCACCTCCCAAGATTGTCAGACTTTTAGGAATCAAGATTGGAGATAGGCCGGTCTTGATGACTGCAAGACCTCACAGCGCTAAAAACACACCAATCATGTCTTCGTCAACGACTCTACAATCTACAACAAGACCATCAGTGACTTCTTCATAGCAAGGAGTTTCTCAGTCTAACAAGGATCGTGTTGCCAAGTTAGCTGTTGATTTTCAGCAGATGAGAGATCTAGTTGCAGGCTTGTCTGACAAGCTAAAAGAAAAAGAAGAGTCACACCAAAGAGATGCTGGCCTCATAAGACAAAATCTCCTAGAGCTTGAAAATAGCCAGCTTGATCTACAAGAAACCCAAGAAGCATCAATTAATTCTATCAATGGAATTGTTGATTTTAAGTATTTCGATCAAGGAGTTTATTTAGCAAAATTAGATCACTTGTAATTCATAGGTTGTTTAGATACTTTGTAATATCTTGTTCCGCAATAACCTTGTATTTTATTTAACATCAATAAATAAAATACACTTGAAAATTACATTGTGTCTCACCATTTACTTTACTTGCTTATCTTTATATTGCTTAAGTACGTATTACTTTATATATATTCTTGCATTTATATTTATTGTAATACTAGTCCAATCTAGTGCTTACTTGACTTTTATATTCATACTAGTCCTATCTAGTGATTACTTGACTTGTTGTATTCTACACTTGTGGGTTAAACCATCGAGTGAGGGACTTCACAATTGTGTGTTTTTGTAGATGCAGATTCGGTGTGACAATCGCAACATAGATTTGATTATTGTTTACGTTTTTAGGAACTTGTTTGTAATCATTTAAATAAGAACTTGGGTTGATATTTAATGATTACGTTTGGACTTCTATATTATATCTGTTTATGTTTTGTATTGTGTTTGTGTGTTATATATTGTTTTACAGGTACAAGAACATAGAATCAAGGTTTATAAGTGTCGTAGAACACTTAAACGGTGATTGGATGTTATGTACGAGTCAAACGAAGTCAAACAAAGAACAATGGGTCGTCCCTCGTGCTGACGTCATCAGCATGTAGGAACAACCTCGTGCTGACGTCAGCACGAGGCAGATCGGTTGTTAATTGTTTCGGGCCTAATACGTAATTAAGGCCTAAGCCCACACGATCCAATACTTAACTAGTATAAATACAAGACCTAATCTACGGAATTAGGTTAATCTTCATTAATAATTTACGAATTTACGAGCTAAGGTTAATTGTTCATTCGTGTGATCTCCTACACGAACCACAAACCTTGTGCATCTCCTTGGGTTGGTTAATTGCTCATTAATCAACGAAAGGCAATAGCAATCTAGTTATCTCAAGAGGATTCCGCACTCTTGACATAACGAATCACGTCTTATTACGATCCACGCAACAATAGGGCACCTTACAGTTTTTATCTTTTCAATATGAGTGGCTAATCGCCCTTTTCATCCATCATGATGGAGTAAAATGATATGTAAGGATTGCATACTTTTTAATAATTCAAACTTGATTATATTTAACGTTACATCATGATCTTAGTATATTTATTCCTTGTCATTTATCTTGAATTGGTTGGTGATCTTAGTATATTTTATTTCAATTGTTTGGGTACAAACGTGTTGGATCTATAACGGGTACGGTAGATAACCATTCAATGATAATAGGAGTAAATGTGTTAACGGTTGGGTACAATTAGTAGATGTAATTGTTATCTTAATAACCAAATCCATTGTTGAACTGGCTAAGTTATAAAAGATTTCTTGGGGTACCGGTCTTTGTAATGGAACTAGTTTACATAAGAAAGTCAAAAGAAGTTATTAACTTGACGGGTACGGGGTTGTTACTTAATTTGAGTCTCGGTTTTTTAATCAACTAAATTGAGTTTGAACTTCATTTCATATGCAATCCGAACATGTTGTTGAGCAAAATCAAGATGAGTGACCTTTAAATTATTGTTTAATACAACAACTCCTCTTTTAGATTAATCTTGAGGGATTACTAACTCTTTTACTAACTATTTACAACGTGGCAATTCGGCCACAAACCCCCCCCCCCTTTTATTTGAATCATTTCATTTGAACAATTACTTACAAAAGTCCTTGTGTTCAACCTCGGATTTACCGAATTTACTATACTGCATGCGATCAGGTTCACTGCCTGTAAGTGTGTTGTAGTCAGTCTTTTCGTAATTTGTGTTTATAAATTTTATTACTCGATTTAACACATCACATCCAAATCATAATCACTTATTTCACTTGAATCAGAATCAGTATCAAACTCAACAATACTTTTCCTTGAATTCCTTGAAGATTTCTTTTCTGCCACTAAGACCAGAGGATAAGTCTGAACATTTTCTTCTTTCAACTTTTGAGTCTTCAGAACTTGATCAATGTTCAACTTCAACTTTTCAAATAAAGTATGAATGGTGAGTTTCCCATGTTTAGACATTTTACACTAAGCCTCCTTCCATACTTAGACATTAATTTAACAATATAAGTACAAAATATAATACAAATACAAATCAACTACTACTAACTCTGAATCTGAACTGACGCTTTATCTAACTCTGAATCTGACTCAGAATCGGTGAAAACAACCGGATATTTAGTCTTCACAGCAGACCTCTTCCGACGGCCCTGAAAATATGTCAGCGCCGAAGTTCCACCAGGGGAGACACCGGCATTGGAGACACCAGGGGAGACCTCTTCCTACAGTTTTCCTCATTTTAGCACGCGCCACCAAACGTTACGATATGTTCGAGAGGATTTACAGAATTTTTTTAAGGAAAGGAAAAGTGATAATCTTGGAAAGCGGATAGACAAAGTCTTAAATAAACCATACCTAACATTTCGGTTTCCGTGTAGGAAAACAAAGGTCTCCACTATCTTTTTGAAATTATTAAAGAACGGTCCTTCCACAATAAGTCACCGCTCTTTAGCCCTCGCTAAAGTTTTGAAGTTCACTATTGGTCCTCCGAAATATGGGTCAAATCTTTAAGAAGAATAGTCTAAAATTACAGTCTTTGAGCCTCTAACATTAGACTGGGGGGCTTGACGATGTACCATCTGAATTGCTATACGAAGGAAGCTTAACAAAGTACAATCACGAAGGGCAGAAACCCGAAGGCATTCAAATCGAACAAAAGGATTAAAACAAATCATTTCCAAAGATAAACACAATCCTTGGCTAGTTCGATCTCCTTATAGATTATCTCCTAAGGAAACTAAATCGAATAAACATAGTAAGTAGAGTTTAACTCAAAGAAGGAATAGGGAAACCCTAACCTTCTCCTCCAAGGAACCTCCTCCTATAAAAAGAGGAAGACCCCTTCACATCGACCATACTTCGATACACGTACATTCGGAATAACACTGAATAAACCCTATACACATATGATCAACGATCGAACCAAATCCATCACCTTCATACACTTTCGTTGGCATAAAGAAACACTGTTACTACCTTCGGGGAATCGCCAAAAAAAGCCTAAAAACCCTTTAGGATTCTTTGCACCATATACCTCATTCATTAACAGTCCCTTTTAACCACTAGGTAATAGCCTAGTGGCCACCAGTCTTCACTTTTCAGGAGAGGTCATGGGTTCGAGTCTTGCCAAAAACAAACTTGAGATAATCAGAGGATTATTAAGTGGTTGAGATTCACCTGGACACTAGCCTAGCTGAGGGATTAGTGGGTGCCAAATGGTACATGAGATCAAGGGTTTCCCATCCAATTACCTTTTTTTCATTAACAGTCTCATTCATCAGGCTAACGCGGTTCAGTTCACAATCAAAATCTAACATTAATTTCAACATGAGGTTATGTTTATATGGATATGACAAACTCCTGTTGGTGCATTGCGGATATATTATTCCACTGGCATGATTCATGAGCTAGCATGCTATATATAGATATATATATTCTAACTTGATTTGAAGATACACATTCCACATTTCCCAAAGTGGCATCTTATATGGAACTCTCAAATCCAATTGTCACAATATTTAGCATTCTCTTAGTTCTTCTTATTTCCATTTGTATACACAATCTAAAAAAACAAAAGAAGGATGCGAAAAAATATCATCCATTTGGTGGCACAGTATTCGATATGCTTAAGAATTATGGCCAGTTGCATCACTATATGACTGATCACGCAGCTAAATACAAAACGTACAGAATATTTAGCCCTTTTCATGGTGAGGTGTATACAGCTGATCCTGTGAATGTTGAATATATGCTCAAGACCAATTTCCAAAACTATGGAAAGGTACGTTCACAATAAAAATCATATATATCCTCAGGTCTCATTGATTTTAAACAATGCACTAATGATCCCGTAAATGTTTATATCATGTATATAGGGATTGGTTATTGTAAAAAAAGTATTAAAATAAAACAAATAAAACAATATATATCTTAACCATTTGATCATGATAAAATTGATCCACGGAGATTTACGAATCACAAGTACATATATTGATGCGTCATGAAATTCATGATAATAATTTTCAGTGAAGATAAAACTATTATTCTATTTGTTTTACTTTAAAATTTGTTTTATTTTAAGTAAAACCCATCTATATATGATATTGATACATATTTCCATGGCCCTTTAAATTTTTTTAAAAGAAAAATCAAATAATAAAAAAAAGGGGAGAGAGGAAAGAAGAAATAGATAGAAGGGAAAATGAGTATATAATAGAAAAAATGAATATAAGGTTGTCCATTTACGTTTAGATATGGAATCGCTCAAATATTAATTTTTTAATATTTGTTGAGTTTTAATTAAATTACATGGTCCCCATGAAATTTATGAATTAAAAAAAAATAATATATGAGTGTTCTACACTTAAACTTAGGTACTTAACAACACTATATAGATTGTTTGCATAATTTACCATTGTTGGATAATGAATTAATGATAATTAATGTTGTCAAATGAAAAGTTTTTTTTATGTAAAAAATGTGACAACCATAATATAATGTAATATTTATTATCATTCATTTATTATCCAACAATTATAAACATGCAAATAAACTAAGCCTATTTTCAATGGGGTGTCTTTAGGTGTCATTGAATATTCTTTGCCGTTGAAGTTTGAACAAAACTAAGGATTTTTTTAAGGATGCCTTACTTGTCCTTACCTAATATATTTTTATTTTTAGTGGAGGTAAAAGGATATGTAAGGATGTTTGTATGGTTGGAGATAAGATTATAAGATTTGAAAGATTTGTAAGAATGTATAAAGATTTGTAAGAATATGATGTGGCAGCTCAAGGACGCCTAAGAACATCCTTAGCATTGTACGATCAATTAACCATCGACGTCATCATTATGTTAATAATAATAGACTCATTCACGAAATATTTAGAGTCACCGCATTGCATAAACACGGCCTCTAGTACAATCAAATAAAAACTCACCTCTACTCATTCTTTTATAAATAAATTATTCCATAAATAGTTAATGTAGAGGTCGAAGACATTACACAGTTTGGTTGACATTATCATTATATTCCTATTGCTGTTCCATATTATAATAGTCATGTGATATAGTTTCGATTTTTTTGTTTGGAAGGATTGTAAAATTAAATGATATAAGAATATAAGATCATACTTAATATAAATAAAGTCTTATTACTTGTGATTATAATATTATCACCGTATATTTTTTAGTTTTAGAAAATCTGGTTTAATAATATTTTAGTTTATCTACCTATTTTGAAAATGACGTGATATTAACCTTAAGCTTCCACATCAATCCAAAAACAATAAAAGAAGTCATCAAAAGGTAACTTTTTGTGGTGATTGAGTTTTAGCAGTGTTATACTTATGCAAAATATTCGCGTCAAAGTGTTAGCAATTTACCTGTTTTTCAGGAAAAAAAGAATGATACAATGACATTCATATAGAGAATTACCTAAATTTGAATACCTATCCTTTCACATATTATACGATTTATGAATTGTTTAAAATTTAGCATAAATATTAGTTGTATTCTGTATTGATATATCAGTTTTTTTACATTATTAATGATTTTTATAAATCAAATGTATGGAAACTTAGTATAATAATAACAAAATATATAATGAGATATATATTAAATCTAAAGATTAATATTTGATTACATTTAGCTGATTATGAATTAAGAATTTTTTTTAGTTACAACAAATTAACACAAAATGTGGCAAGTGTTGATAAAAACCTTTTTTTGTTTATTATATCGAAACTTTAGTATTTGATTACAATTAGGTAATTATAAATTAAGAATTTTTTTAAATTATATTACGCCAAAAGTGACATATATCATATAAGGAATATATCAAGTGCCAATAAACAAAATACACAATCATATTTTAATATATTCATGGATATATATGCGGTAACGTTACAAATTTTGAAATTATTAGTGTTAGAATCAGTATATGACATATATTGTTGGAAACACCCGTCTCAAAAATTCCTCAAAATCTAGCCAACATATATTTGCTAATAATAGCTAGGTTTGTCAATAACATTATTGATGGAAACATTCATGATATATCTTTTTATATATATATAATAAGGTTTTAGGTCAAATAAAATAAGTATTAAAGTAAAACAAATAAAACAATAGGTTTCCCTTCACTGAAAATCATCGTGCATCATGAAAATTATCGTGCATGAATTGCTACGTGAATATTCGTGCATTAATTTAACCATGATCAAAGGGTCAAGATTTTGTCTTATTTGTTTTACAATATCCAACCCCTATATAATAAAACTCACTTCTAAAATTAATAAAAAGAACGTACAAAAAATAACACATTTATTTATACAAGAATAAATTAACATACGGAAACTCCAAAACTTGAAATAAACCATGGACTTCCAAAGCACCTCATCGCTACCCTCACTAGATATTTCTTACAATTTACAATTGTAAAAAAACATTACAGGGAACATATAGTCGCAGCATTATAAAAGAGCTACTTGGTGACGGAATATTTGCAGTAGATGGGACTAGTTGGCAGCAACAAAGGAGGGTATCAAGCCGAGAGTTTTCTACAAAAATCTTGAGAGATTTTAGTAGTGCCACATTCAAAGAGTGTGCAATAAAACTCGGGAACATATTTTCAGAGGCAGCAAAGAGTAGT
Source organism: Erigeron canadensis (assembly GCF_010389155.1). Lineage (NCBI taxonomy): Eukaryota > Viridiplantae > Streptophyta > Magnoliopsida > Asterales > Asteraceae > Erigeron > Erigeron canadensis. Next base: position 26,103,289 of record NC_057767.1, on the reverse strand, counting down.
AACCAAATAATCGATATAAATGTAAGACTTTTTCACTACGACTAAATATTAATGGTGTGCATAAAACATCGCATTCATTATACAGTATATAAAAAGGTTCATCTGAAACTATTTAAATTGAAAGAATCATAAGAATTTTTTTTTATATAGGACTGGTTTATGAAAGCGACAACAGATTCAATCTTTAAAGTTGGCTTTGGAGTGGATCTTAATAATTTAAGCGGTGCAACTGAGGAAAACCTCAAATTTATGCGTGCATTTGATGATGCAAACACTTTGACGTATGAAAGGTTTGTTGATATAACATGGAAGATCAAGAAGTTTTTTAATATTGGATTTGAAGCGGAGTTGAAGAAAAACATCAAGGTGATTGACGAGTTTGTTTACAAGGTGATCCGGACTAAGACTGAACAAATGCATAACTCAAAGGATGACTCTCCGGTAAGCTTAAATATGTATATGTATCTCTATTTATCAAAATACGAGAGAAAATACTCGTACATTGCGACAGAGATGGTGAGGGTGATAGGTCATAAATGTGATAGATCATAAGAGGTGATATGTTTATAGAGTATGATAGGCAAATGTCTTAGCCAAACGGGCTCCGCCCTCGGATTTAAATATTAGCCGAAAGTATATCGAATGACATCTCTAAAGAAACAACATGAAATTTTAAGAACACCTATATAATTTTTATAATTTATCGATGTACGGTTTTTGAAGTAAAAGATTTTGAGTGAATTAGAGATATCAAATGATTTATAAATGAGAAAAAAAAATGAGTGATTGAAATTTCTTCTAAAGATATTGTATCTTTTATATTAGTAGGTGTACATTGTTGAAAGTTGAAAATTAAAACCCAATTTACTTTATATACTATAGATATAGATTAATAATAATATTCGTACGATGTACGAATTTATGTACGTATAATGTGATATAAACCACAAAAAATATTATTTCGTACGTGGTATCCATACATATTATTACTTAATATTTTAGTTAGAATATTTTGTTAGAACTTTTATTTTCATATAAATAATAATATTAAATAATTTAATATATAGTAATAATTAGAAACATAGTTTAATTTCATACTAACAATACTAATTAATTTAATATATATTAATATTACAATATATTATAAACAAAGTCTCGAAAATCGTGTAAAAAATAATATATTTTTTATTTTTTTTATTTTCACCACATAATTTTCAATCTTTACATTTTTAGCACTAAATTATAAAAATTTTTAGTAAACTTTTTGTTCTATTTATTTCACCACAAAACTTTCAATCTTTATACTTTTAGCACTAAACTATAATATTTTTTTAGTAATAATATACTTTGTATTCTTTTTACTTTCACCACGGAAGTTTTAATCTTTATACTTTTAGCACTAAACTATAATACCTTTTAGTAAACTTTTTATTCTTTTTATTTTCAACACAAAATTTTCAATCTTTACACTTTTAGTACTAAACTAAAATATTTTTTAGTAAACTTTGTATTCTTTTTATTTTCACCACAATATTTTAACTCTTTACACTTTTAGCACTAAACTTTCATAGTTTTTAATTTTCTTTTATTTTAAGGTACAAGAAAGCGTGTATAGAATAGTATACTTTTTATTTTATTTATATTTTCACCACAATAGTTTTACTCTTTACACTTTTAGAACAAAACTTTTATAATTCTTAATAAACTTTTTAATCTTTTTATTTTCACCACAATATATTAACTCCTTACACTTTTAACACTAAATTTTTCTACTTTTTGATAATCTTTTATTTTAACTATAATATTTTAATCTCTTACACTTTAACAACAAACTTTTTAACACATATATTAAAAAGAAATGTATGGGAAAACTTGTAAAGAATAATAAACTTTCTATTTATTTTATTTTCACCACAACATTTTAACCCCTTATACTTTTAGCACTAAATTTTTATACTTTTTGATTTTCTTTTATTTTCACCACAACATTTAAGTCTCTTACACTTTTAGCACTAAACTTTTACGCGAACGACTTTCACTTTCATACAAAACTTTTACAGTTCATTTTTTAACTGACAAATGTCAGTTTTTAATAATTTGAATAATACATGTTTTCTTCAAAAAGTTTATGACACATTATTTATTGAATAATATTTTTTATTAAATCGTTAGCAAATGTAATGTCTCTCGCGGCAACGCCCGGGTGACATATCTTGATAATAATTAAAAACCCAGTTTGATTATTTTTAAAACTATTATTATTATAATTATATTAGTTAAAAGTTAATACATATTGGTAAAAAAAAATTACTTAACAATTAAGTACATAAAAAAGACACATGTCACCAAAGGATTACGCCAGAGGTGGCTCAACAATAGTACGAGATTAGGCGATCGCTTAAGGCCCCCAAATTTTCAAGGCCTCAATATTCTGCATATTAGACTTAATGTTTGGATTTAGGACTAAGTATCATTATACAATTTAAATTGCAGTAACGCCTTTTTAGTTTTTTGATCAACATCTACATCTTTTTATTACTAGTAGTTGAATAACAAAAGTCGAGCTACTTTTTTTTGTTACTTTAATTTATATCGTAATGGATTAGGCCTCCAAAATTGATTTCGTTTGAGGCCTCTACACAAACCTTGAGCCGCCACTGGATTACACCATGCATCACTCAGGAAATCTTTCAAATTTTTTTAATGTATTGGTAGATTTATAAAAGGTCTTAAATTCATCATTGATTAAGCTAAAACGGTTAGATGATTTTCATAGACTGATCTACGAACCCTGGATTTAATTTATCACAAAAGAAAGACTAATTTCAAAATTAATATTGATTATACATCTGATATATTAAAGCAACTAAATTTCTTATATACGTTTTTTAATCTGGTATGTAATATTGGAAAAATAGTAAATACAATTCCTTGGGATTGCATTTAACGTAAATACAATTCCTTGGTATTGCATTTGTGTATAAATTTCGTGGATAATCCGGTGTTTTCTTATAGTGTTTTTGAATTTTATAATAAACATACAACTATTTAATGGATGTTAATTCAGCTCTTATACTGCATTTAAAAAACCCCTATAAGATAAAAGAAGATATGGTCTACCACGAATAAACTAAAAGATACCTTCCTTTCAATTATGCATGCTACTATGCAAAAAGATATGATGGTGATATTTTGATATATTTGTATGGTTGGTGTGATTTAGTTAGATAAAAAAGAAGACATAAAGTGAGAGGGGGATCATTTAATATTTGTTTGGAATGAGAAAAAGTTGTCTCGGAACCAAATTTTTATATTAAATAAAATAAAATTATAATAACATAATTATTTTTAAAAAATTGCTTACATTGCATCTCCAAATCTTCTCCCAGTAATTTATTTATATTTTATTTATTTAATTATGATGTCATGATAATTTATCTCTTAAAAAATAATTCTCTTTTTATCAAAACTCTAAAAATACATATATGGAGTTTTACAATTCGATTATGATGCCATAATAACTTTTTTCTCAAAAAATTGTTCTCTTTTTCTCAAAACTCTATAAATACATATACATTATGGTGTTTTACATTTTGATAGATTATGATGTCATAATAACTTTTTTCTCAAAAAATTATTCTCTTTTTCTCATAACTCTAAAAATACATATATGGTGTTTTACATTTCGTCATCTATATATACAGTTTTATCAAAAGAAACTTTTTAAAGTATGACATCATTGTTATTAAGGGAAAATTTTTGCATTATTAGACATTTTCTTATAGTTTTATTGTTTTTATTTAATAAATTTATGAAATCATATCCAATTAAACTTTGACTTTTTATTACTGCATTAGGATCTCTTTTAAATAATTCATGTATTTCTTTGTAGTTGAAGAAACAAGACATACTATCGAGGTTTATACAAATTAATGATAGAGATCAAAAGTACTTACGGGATATAATACTTAACTTTGTACTTGCTGGTAAAGATCCTATCGCGATTACTATGTCTTGGTTCATATATATGCTTTGCAAACACCCTGAAATCCAAGAAAAGATTGCGAAAGAAATCCAAGAAGCTACTGAAATCAACGAAAAGATTACAAGTGTCGCTGATTTTGCGGCTAATGTGAACGAGGACATAATCAATAAAATGCAATATCTTCAAGCAGCTTTGTCGGAAACTATTCGACTCTATCCAGCATTACCGGTGGTATTACTACTCCTTTTAACTAGTCATGTATTATCTAGAATTCCACAACAACGTTAAGATCGATGCTATGTACAAAATATATGCATGCAGGATCCAAAAATATGTTTTGCAGATGACGTTCTTCCAGATGGTTGTAACGTGAAGAAAGGAGATTTGGTAGCTTATCTTCCATATGCAATGGGAAGAATGAAGTTCATTTGGGGTGATGATGCACTCGAGTTTAAGCCAACAAGATGGCTAGATCACAATGGTTATTTTCGTTCGGAAAGTCCTTTTAAATTTACGGCTTTTCAGGTTAGTATACTAACATTAAACTTTAAAAATATTTTTTTATATCGCGTACATAGTGTATAACATACTAAATTTAATCTATTTAAACTATCGTTGCAACATGTCCATGTACAACATTTATCTTTTCATTAATATATAATAACACGGTATCAATGTAACACGCCGGCGACGGTCGTCCGGTGGTGCAACGACTGGTGGTGGTAGTAGCAACCGGTGTAGGCTAAAAAGGGTAATTGGGTGGCTCTTTGGTCCCATGTACCATTTGCGTACCCAGATGGTACACCGCATAGAATTTATGTCTAATAAGTTATCATCCTCACACATGGGATCACAAGATATAGTTTCTTCACTTCTCTTTGACAAGTTTTGAACTTGTGACCTCTATCTTTCATCTGGGACTCATGTGGTCACATGATGTTGGTACCATTAGGATAAGTAGTGTAAGTTAATGTAAATATAATTTTATATAAAGATGCTAGTGAATATATTTTGAAAGATAAGAGCATAGTACCCGCACGTTGCAGCGGCGGTGGAGATCGAGAGAGGCGCTGGAGAAGGAGGGCGGCGACGGATGTGATAAAAGGTCGATGAAAGTGTGTTATGATTAGAGAGAATGATAGAAAGGATGGTATACAAGAGTTTTATGTTTAGATAGAGGTATTTTATGAAGAAAAAATATACTTAAGGGGTATTATGGGAAATTGAGAATACTGAAAAAGGTGTTTAATTTCTAAAAATAAAAACCAATATGCTTTTTAGAGGTTTATAGAAGAGTTAATGATTAAAAAAAATATATAGATAAATTTTACGTCTTTCTTAAAGGGCAGTTATCAAGAAAAATCGAGTAATTTCCAATGTCTCATAATTTTCGAAAGAAGAAAGGGGCTAGAATTTATAAAAGGTAGTATTAGTAAAGATCAGTTGCACATACAACTTGTAATTAATGTTGATTATATATGTTGTTCGATCATTGCGGTATACATGTGACTAACTTTTATTTATATTATTTTTTCTTCGTACGTACGCACGCAGGCTGGACCAAGAACCTGTTTGGGTCAAGATTTTGCATATAGGCAACTGAAGATCTTCTCTTCTATCTTGTTGGGTTGCTTTCAGTTTAGGCTGAGTGATGAAAAAGATGAGTACACATACCGAATGTCCATTAATATTCACGTCGATCGCCCGTTACAAGTGCGCGTTTTCAATAGATATGGGCTTACCGATCCATGAAATTAAGAATTTACGAGTATTTAATTTGGTGTGTAACAAAGATTCAGCAAAGTGTTGCATATATATAATTATATATCAAAATTATGCGTACTAAATAAATATGTAACTGTTTTTCGCGGAGTGATTCTTATTTTATAAATAAAATATAGAGTTAATTAATTAAATGGTACCTAATGTTTCCACGATATTGCTGATTTGATACCTCATACCAAACGTTTCCAAAATCCACTCACCATACTGGAACCAAACGTCGTTTGATGGCCGTTAAAAATACCCCGACGTGATTTGCACGTGAGGGGTAAAGATTTAATATCGCGTTTCTTAATTACTTAAATGGTACCTAACATTTGCACGATATTGTTGGTTTCATACCTAATGTTTAGTTATTAATATTTTTAATTTTTGGTATTTTTTTATTTTGAAAGGTGAATTTCGCTTTAAGCCAATGTTATAAAACCGGTATTTTAGTCATACCGGTGTGGAAAAAATTCCGATATTACTGAAAATACCGGATGGTACGACTATTTTTAATTAGGTTTTATTTTTTTATAAGAATTCTCCAAAACTTGTTACAATTTAACAAAAATAGTCAAAATGCACTTATAATCCACCCAAAACAAAATATAAGTTTTAAATATCACATATAACCAAAAATAGCAATAAAGTATCATAAAATAGTTTTTAAAAAATTTCAAATTATATTTTTTGATAATACCAGGAATACCAGAAATACCGGTCGGTATTTAGCGGTATTTAAAACATTGATTTAAGCTTCGTGACGCGATTCGACAGCAGGAGATCTAGCATACGTTATCGTTAGAAAAGAAAAAGACAATATATGTTAGACCTATTGCAACACAAAGTTTCAACCAAAATTTAGCTTTAAGAAAAATAAAAAAAAATAATAATAATAACTAAACATTATGTATCAAACCAGCAATATTGTGCAAACATTATGTACCATTTAAGTGATTTTTTTTAATTTTTTTTATGATACTTTATTGTTATTTTTGGTTATTTGTGAACTTTAAAACTTATATTTTGTTATGAAATACCTATTTGGTATTATTTTTTAGTAGATTATAAGCGTATTTTGACTATTTTTGTTAAATTGTAACAAGTTTTGGAGAATTTTTGTAAAAAGATAAAAACTAATTAAAAATAGTCCTACCAGCCGGTAGTTTCGGTAATACCGATAATATCAAAAAAAAATTTACACCGGTATGACTGAAATACCGGTTTTTAAAACATGGGCTTAAAGCGAAATTAACCTTTCAAAATAAGAAAGTTACAAAAAATTAATAATTAAACATTAGGTATAAAACCAGCAATATCATGGAAACGTTAAGTATCATTGAAGTAATTAAGAAACGTGATATTACATCTTAACCCCTCACGTGCAAGTCACGTAGGGGGTTTTAACGGCCATCAAACTGCATTTGGTTCCGTTATAATCCGAGTGGAGTTTTGGAAACGTTAGGTATGATCCGCGTAATTTTGAAAGAAAAAGTATCAAACTAGCAATATCGCGCAAACGTTAGATACCATTTAAATAATTAACTCTAAAGGGGTTGGGTATTGTAAAACAACTATTAAAGTAAAACAAATAAGACAAGACATTGACCCTTAGATCATGGTTAAGTTGATGCACGAAGATTCACGAAACAATTGATGTATGATTCTTTTTATGATGCATGGTGATTTTCATTTTGAAAAAACCTATTGTTTTAATTGTTTACTTCAATACTTGTTTTATTTTACCTAAAACTTAACTCTAAAATATATGATGTTTCTCAACATAACATGGTCCAATTAATCTAGAAAAACAAACATAATTTTCATTGGATCATAAATAAGTTTTTTAACAAAATAGTCTTAGTTTTTTTGGAAGCATCGAAATTTGATCCTATACAAGGATATCGTGGAAAGTAGTCACTTTGTTTCCCAATCTATTGTATGGTTGGCTTACTTTTGGGTCTCTAGCCGATATAAAAAGTCTAAGGTCTCTTGGTCGTTTTGATGAATGAGTCCGTCCTATCTATTGTAATTTTTGTAATTTTTTTGTTTTGGTACCTTGCTGAAACATATCTATTAATAAAAATTCATAGCTGTTCAAAAAAGAAAAAAAGTTTTTTAAAAGGCTATATATAAATCGAGGCTGCAATGCTTAAAAAAAAATATTTTTTTTTAAATAGAGGCCGCAATATATCTCTTTTACAGGTCAAACGTAAGTATTTGAATAGCAAAGAAATCTCATTCTCAGTACTTTAAAGCAACACTTTTATATAAGCAAACAGTTTTTTATAAAATCTACCTTGTATATATATTACATGCATGTTTAATTAATAGCTTATTAAATACTGTAGCTTTTGTGACATTGCGATATTTTTTTTAGAAAAGTGAGTAACAGCTTCATACTTTTTTTTTTTTAAGGTACAAGTACATGAGAGATAATATAGTTTTTCATTGAAAAACAGATATAAGTTTTCCTAAAACAAGTTGAATTAATATTCTGTTGATCATGCGAGTAGATGATTTCGATTAGCTAGGTATAGTCGGCTATTGATTAAATAAAGGCATTGGGTACCAGGTATTAGCGGCGACGTCGCCGCTAATAGTGGGACCCAAAAAACTGACATGTTGCCTTACAGACCGACACTGCAGATCATGTACGAGGAATGCCACGTCACCGCCACGTCACCACCATTAGCGGCGACGTCGCCGCAAATAGTCGTGACGTGGCCACACCTCGGGAATGGTTATTGAATGGTCATTTGCGAGGATAGCTGTACTGGACACCCCGAACACGGTATTTACAATACTGATATAGTAGTATGTCGCTTAAAAAAATTATTAAAAAAATTATTATTACAAAGTAATAAAAGTTAAATTTACCTCACGTAAATTAAGTATATCAAACATTTTTGAAATATTTGTCTATTTCGAAATTTATGAAAATGTAATATATTATATAAAAATAACTTAAGTGAAAAAATACGTAGTAAAAATAATGTAATAAATGATTGGGATTGGAGAATTTTGCCTAACTTAGTTTTTCAATACGTGGATTTATATATAAACTTGAAATTTGAAAGATTTATATATTATCATACATTTATGATATATTATAATAATTAAGAAGAGTATCATCATCCATGTGTTCCCAATCGATTTTAAAATATATTTATCAAACATTCATGATTCATGCATCATTTTATAATTTCAATTTCCTTTCAAACAAAAAACAATGATGTGGTTAAAAATAAACATGTTTTTATAATTATATATGTGTTTGTGTTAAAAAATGATTCAAAGTGTGATAATAATTTATATTTAAAATTTAACATTTACCAATAAACTAAAACAGGATTAAGGTTTCCTTTAGACGACACATGGCGTTTTTATTAAACGACTTGTGTCATCTTTAATATTATTTACATATATTTAGTTACCTAGAATTATCAAATAACTTTATTAATATAACTTTTTATTAAACTCCTAATACGAAAAAGTCGAAACTAATTAATTCTTTATATAAATATATCAATCATATATTGATGGCGATAATTTATATGTATGACCTATGGATATCTTTATATATACTAAAAGACAGTTGACCAAACATTTTATTAACCAATCACAAAGCTCAATTTTATGAAAGTAAAAATTGATTATGTCATAATTTAATCCTATTAATTATTTAAAGATTTTATTATTAATATTAAATATTTATTAATTAATCTATCTATCGAAATCAATTCAATAACAAAGTTATTCAATTCTTATTATCAATATTTTAGAGTGGGTTTAACTTTTTATCTATCGATATTAATTAATATTTTTTTAGTAGGTTGATATTGTATGACCATTAAAATAAAAACTTAGAACCAACTTCAAAATCAATTGGGAGAAACAAACTTAGAACCAACTTCAAAACTTAAAACGTATGTGTAGTAACAGTGACATGCCATACTTTTTCGAACTTGGTAATGAAAATTTGCCATACTTTCATTGGATAAATTAGTATGCACATTTACTAGAATCCTCCAATGTGTTGATTCTGTCTTGATAAGTCAAGAAGCAGAAAAAAGGGGCCAACTGGGGTATAGCAACGGGACCCGGAAGGGGAAACATAATTACAACTGTATGAAGGACCTGTTGGGAAAGGTTTCACTTAAAGCTTTGGACATCATGGCTGATGAAATTTTACGCTTAGACAAAGTCCTTAAAAGACAGGTTAACAAATGTGGGTGCAAGGTTCAGTCCAGTTGCGGGCTACCATGTGCCTATAAGATTGCCGAGTACATGCAGCGCGGTTAGTACGATTTATTACTTGTATTTTTTCATCAAAAGGACATAATTTCATTGACTTATTTATATAAAATAAATGCAGGGACTCGTATACAGCCTCATGTCATAGACCCTTTTTGGAAAAAACTTGACTTAACACCGTGGACATGCGTAGAAGACGAAGACGAAGAAGACGATGTCCATGAAGTCGTTGATGGTCTTACGAATTTCTTGGATCAGCAACCCAAAGCTCAAAAGAAACATTGGTTGTCAAAAATTAAAGACATGTTTAAGCCTGGTAAGACACAAGTGAAAGATCCTCTTGTTCAAAAGACCACACGCGGAAGACCAGTCGGCTCGAAACAAAAGCCGCCAAAGGTATACATAATACATCTAAAAAAATATTTGTCTTATTCAATAAATACATTATATATAACTACCTCAGTTAAGGAAACTGATTCTTACTAATGGTCTAGGTGCCGGATCTTAACACCAACCCACCTGGGCTACGAAAATCCAAGTCCAGTCGACCTAGGGAATACAAGGTGCCAGATTTGAATAAACCCCCATCTGCGCATCCCGCCAGACACAGTACGTACGAGCCGTCCCAGTCCCGTCGTTATCCCAAAAACCGAAAATTGTTCGACGATCAATCCCACTTTGAATCAGAATGGGTCAAAGATAATCCTGACATTTTCGGAAACCTGCACCCATATCCAGGTCTTGATGATATATATACGTGGGGGGACCCGTCCCAATCCTACGGGGTCGGGGATACACCATATGTGACACAAAAATTATATGGATTCGGCGATACGTCCCCAGACCATTGGCTCAACTATGACCAACCATATTCCAACTTAGTAGATGACATCTTCGGGCCACCACCTACACAATGTAGAAATGCACCCATATATGAATCAAGGCAGGCGCAGGTTTCGGATCCGGAATCAGAGGCACAGTCATCGGCCAGTTGGGTTGGGTATGTTGCGGAACCGTATAACGCCAGTCTTTCCAGAAATTACGATTGGGTACTAGGTGAGATACCATCGTACTTAAGGCCGTACGTTGTAGGCGCACAAAATGTCAAAGGAGACGGTAACTGTGGATTTCGAGCTACCGCTGTAGCTTTGGGGCTAGATGAGGAGATGGATGCAGAGTGGGTTCGTACGCAGATGCTCGCGGAGTTTGAATCTGACCTCGATGGGTACATGCAAATGTTTGGGCAAACAGAGGGCAACCGAATGTTGTCGGCGCTGCGAACATCTTATTATGGACGAAGCCGGCCCACACATCATTGGATGAGTAAAGTGTGGTTCCATATCCTCCTGACCAATAAGCTGGGTATAATAGTCAACTGCGTTAGCCTACATGACCCCCGCACAGTATTTCCGATGCATCACGGCTTAGATCAGCTGTTATTCAAACAACCGATAAGTATTGCTCTGATAAACAACGAAACCCATTTTGTTGCAGTGAAATTAGCAGGCGACTACCCAATGGCCTACAAGAATCCGGAATGGGAATTTCACGCAACCGATCCGGCACGTCGACTAGCATTAACGTACGCAAATCAAGAAGATGCGTATCAAAATTGGTTGTACGCAAACATACCAAGAGTACCACCAGGCCCTACTATTGCAATAAATGATTAAACTAGTTCAATGTTTTATATAGGTTGTTTGTATGTATTACTTTTTTATTGTATATATTTTTTATGTATTTAAGTTGTTGTTCCAAAACAATTTTTCATACTTTTCTATTGTACGGTACGTTGATTTTATAATACACTAAAAAAGTTGATACCAATTATTTAAGCAACAAAGGTATAAAAATGTATAAAAAACGAAGTGAAATAAAAAAGTTGATACCAATTATTTAAGCAACAAAGGTATAAAAATTAAGCAACAAATAAAAATGTATAAAAAACGAAATAAAAATTAAAAAGTTGATACCAATTATTGCAACAAAGGTATAAAAATTATAAAAACGAAGTGGGGGGACCTACTATTTGCGGCGACGTCGCCGCTAATAGTGGGGTCCACACCCACGTGATTCGGTCCCTTACAGGTCGATTACAGGCGTTGACTGACAGATGGGGCCCACTATTTGCGGCGACGTCGCCGCTAATAGTGGGTGGTCGGGTTACTCCTTTTTCCCTGGTCGGGTTACAATAGGCGTAAATAAAACAATAGTTGGCTATTGTACAATATATAGTATTGTGCCACATGCAAGTTGAATTATTGTGCCACATGATATGGAGAAACACTTGTTTTACTATATATTGTACATTATAAAAATCTTGCGTGAATAAATAGGAGGGAGATATTTTAAAATCATCTCTTATTTTAGTATCAACTAGGAGCATTGATTTTTGTACACCATCATCATCTACTATGATATACAAGACTTTTTTGTAAAAACACTAAGACTTTCTGGCGACGGGCCCACCAGAAAATAATGTGTTAGTTAACTTACACATATGTAAGTTACTTACACATGTGTAAGTTAACTTACACATGATTTGTCTGTGGGCCCGTCGCTGGAAAGTCTTAGTGTTTTTACAAAAAAAGTCTTGTATATCGTAGTAGATGATGATGGTGGTGTGTAAGTTACAAAAATCAATGGTCCTTTTTTGAATTTTTTTTAATTGGTCTCAAATTATCTTTTCCCAATTAATGTATATATATATATATATATGAATTTTCATGTATTAATTTATCATAATCTACTAGTTAAAGATTATATATTATTTAATTTATTTTAATATTTGTTTTATGTTTAATATACTTCTCATGCTTATTCTGTCAAATGACTCAAATCCTACCTGTGCATCACTTACGTAGTAACGCTCTCTCACCTCTATTATTTTTTCTCTATATTTTATATTTATAATTATAACTAGTGCTCAAGATTTTATATTTATAAATAGTGCTCAGACCCGTCAAATGGACGAGTAGTCTCAAAATGTATTAATTAAAGCTAATATGATTCGAACAACTATCAATATGACCAATATCACAACTTAATCAATACACAAGCCAAAACATATGAAAATTAACTCCATATAAATATTGATTTCGGTTTATCTTTTTTTTTTTTCAAATTTAGTTAAATAAAAAATTTGCAACAAAGTATATAATTTGAAAAAATACATACCAATTCATCAACAAAGACTATCTCTAACGTTTTGATTTTCTTCGGGTTGTTCCACTCTGAAACAGTCCATACATGCACAAAACGGAGTTGTAGATAATGGTTAACATGTGTTGGCTTAGAATCTTCAAGAAGAACAAATGTGGTCTTATTTTTTGTTGTTGAAGAAAAGTCATAACAAATCTATAATGGAAAAAACTAAATTAAAAGAGATAATAATAACAATAACATGAGAATTAAATATTAAATAATAATGATTAAATATGAACAAAATATATAAATAAAAAAATCTCTTTTGGTAGTCGATCTTAGGTTTTTTTTTTTGCCGTATTTTGGGTTGAGAATCTGTGAGACCTTTTCTAAATTGTATATATAGATAAATAATTTTTAAGAAACTTTTAAGGATAAAAAGAGTTTTTAATTAATAATAAGGTTGACCATTTATTGGATTAAATAAAATATTAAAAAAATAGAGAATTAATAAAGAGAAAAGATTAAGCTTAAAGAGGAGGATTAGGGGTAACAAGTGTACCCCAACATTCTCTTTTAGTTATATTATATAGAAGTTTTCACGAAATTACTTATTTATATGTAAAAGATATTCTTTTAAATCATCAAAGATTCTTTATTTTCACATTTCTTTCGTATTCATATTTTAAACTTTTAATATAAAATAATTATTCTTAATACCATTTTTTAAAAATATACAAGAGATTATACACCTTTTGTTATAAAATTAGAAAATAAAGAGATACCAAATGAACATGATATCCCTAATGAATTAATTTACACCATTAGTCTCTAATCTTCAAATATATATATATATATAGGTTCCTTATTTTGAGAATCATTTTTTTTTTTTGTAAAACCATGAGAACTCTTAAATAATATATTTGTTCACATTTTTTTTTGTTCATTCACATGTGAAATGATATAAAAATATATGTCGTAAAAGAAATTTTTTTAAGAAACCTTCAAAATAGCCTTTTGTGAGCTTATGAGTGAATTTGTTCACGTTTTTTGTTCACATGTGACAAACGGCTATGTATAAGGTTTTGAAAAATAATTTCTTCTGCAACATATATTTTTATAACGTTTCACATGTGAATGAACAAAAAAAACATGTGAACAAATATATTATTTAAGAGTTATCATGGTTCTTACAAAAAAAAATGGTTTTCAAAATAAGAGTCCTATATATATATATATATCATCCCTTTAGAACAATTATTTGTGAGTCCCAAATTAAGATAACTAACAAGTAAACCCGACTGGCAGGCAACTCTAACTTGGAATATGGCCAGTTAAGAGTGTGATCCAGATATGGATAATAACAAGAAGGTAAATAACAGAAAATAAATTGCAAGAAACTAAAGTGCTGAAACTATATAAATAATATGTATATAATCAAGTATGTGACATTGAGACACGATGTACTTTTCAATGTATTTGATTTATTGATATAAATAAATACAAAGGTTGTTGCGGAACAAAGATAATCACAAAGGTGAAAATATCTATACAACCTTGAAATACAAGTGTTTTAAATAACCTGAAGATACTCGTAAGAATTACTTAAAGTATATCTCACAAGTTGCAATGTCAACAGTTCCAACATCTTGCAATTTGTGAGAAGCCTTGTATTTATAGCCAAAGTCGATGCTGATGTGGACTTGGCCGTACAATACTATGTTGGGACACATTTTAAGGAATTCAAATCGATTCCTTAAAATTATGTATTAAGGTTAAGTGTGAAAGTCATTTGATGTGACATTTCACACTTTATTCCCAACCTTTTACTCAATCTATCACTTTTCCAGGTGTTATGAAAATAACTGGATAAAGAGAGATAAAGTAAAAAAGGCTTCCTCGTAATCAGTGTAAAGTGTTGTAAGTAGTTTACACTGAGATGCTTCAGTCTTCGATCAGGCAGAATCTTCTTTGAGCTTTGCTTCTGAGATGATTCTCTTTTTTCAGTCTTCTGTCTTCGACTTCAGAATGAATGTCTTTAGTTTGGGTTGATCTGGAACTGAAGTGAAGCTTCAGTGAACTTATTCTGAACAACTTTAGAATTCTGTACAAGTATCTTCACTAAACTTCAGCTTTTTCTAAACAAATCTTACTTGGTCGATTTTCGACCCAACATTATTTTATATCAATAACCAGCACCACCGGTCGTCGACCCAACATTATTTTATTTTGCGCGGGTACTATATTAGTATATATATACAGTATTAAACTAAATAAAACATATATTGTTAATATCACATCTCTTGTTTTGTATCATATCTAAAAGTTATATACATACATTATTAACTTTTTACAAAACCAAGCACATACTTTCACGAGTGAATATAACAAAATACTGTATTTAAAGACCACGTAATATATTGTTAAGACCACTTTGTATATTTTAAAGAGCACATTATATTATATATATATTGTAACTTTAACTAAAAAGAAGATATTGGTCATAATTATACCTCAATGACTGAACATCAACTTTACATGCTGAAAGTTTCAAGTTCGAAACATAGGAAAGACATTTCAAGGAATTTTAAAAATAAAGTCTTCAAATGAATTGAAGCAAGTTTGAGTCCTGCAGAAGGGGCAGAGTTTTACCCAATGAATGTCGTGCTTTCGGACAGTTCAATTGGGGGTTTCTCCTCCTACTAGGTCTTGAGGGTGAGGGAGATCTCTAGCGCAGACCCGGTTAAGACAACATAATCTAGATCCCTTGTTATAAGCAAATAATATATATATATATATATATATATATATGTACCCGGCCTCCCCCCTCTCTCATTATATATGATTCATGATCACAAGTTTTAGAAGATCACACCCTTAAATGTATATTACCCAAAAGCCATATATGGAAACAACTACTTTTTATGTTGTTCTTGGAATAGCGACAATCTTGTTGCTATACATATGGAGAATTTTGAACTGGTTATGGTTCAAACCAAAACAGATGGAGAAGTCTCTAAGAGAGCAAGGCCTTAAAGGTAGCCCTTATAAGTTCATGTTCGGAGACATGAAAGAAATGGTGCAGATGACGGCCGAAGCCATGTCTAAACCCATGGGTCTAACTCACGATATCGTTCCACGAGTCCTGCCATTTTACCATAAATACCTCGCAACATATGGTATATATATGCACCTTTCATCTTCTTTATATATAGTTAAAAAATGTTTCATATTTATCATATCTACAGAACTGTTACGAATTTGATAGAGTTCCTAGTTATGGAAATATCTTTCATATATATATCATTTTATCTGTTCATCTTTTGAAAGAAAAAAAAATGTATATTTTTTTCACAAAGAAATTGGTCTAGATAACTAAAGAACATCATACTTCAAATTTAAAAAGAAAGAACAAATTAACTACTCGTATATATATTACTTAACCAATTTTAGGACCGAGAATTATTTTTAAAAAAAAAAACACAATCTTGTTAAGAATGCTTCATCCTTCAAACATCGACAATTATTGTTGTTCCTCTTCCTTGGTATCTCCGAATCGCTTGTATCGTTATCAACCTCATTTACAAAAGCTTTGTTCATCTACAAAAACTTGATCATACGATTCATTCGGTTCATGATACCAAGTGAAATCATCACTTGATGGGTTATTATATAAATTTAAAATTAGTATTATCTATCTATATCTATACTATATTATAAAGCATATTTTCTCTATATTTTTAACATTTAACTTAAATTTTTAATATTGATTTTAAGTACTTCCCCAAAATGTTCATCTCATCTATTATATATTTACTTAAAATAACTATAATACCCTTTCTGTCTCTTCAAATCTGACCAATCATTTCTTTTTCTCTCTCCTGTGTAAATCATTTTATCTTTCTAATTCATTCAAAATCTTTTATCTCAAAAACCATATATCGATAAATTATAAAAATTATATGAGTGTTCTTAAAATATCATGTTCTTTCATTAGATTAGTCATTCGATATAATTTCGATGAATTTTTAAATCCGATGGCGAAGCCCGTCAGGTAGATTATCTCACCACCGCTGTCGTCATTACATCACCACCCCGTCATGGATCACCTTCATCACCATCGCAACACACGAGTACCCTTCTCGTATATAAATTTAAAAGAACATGTGTCGCTTTAATAAAGTGTGACATTTCATTGCAAGTCATTTGAATCATGTTTTTGTATATTATTGAATGATAGCTAGTTGCATAGAAAAATTATGTACCGTACTTTATTCATTAATTAATTTATTTATATGATGTATCTTGTGTTTCTTTGTTTTATATAGGTAATAATTGCTTTACATGGATTGGGATAAAACCATTAGTACACATATGTGAACCAAATATGATACGAGAAGTATTGACCAATTATAGTAAGTTTCAAAAGCCAAGGGGAGGTAATCCATTAACAAAGTTGCTAGCAAAAGGATTAGCTCACGCCGAGGCAGATCAATGGGTTAAACATAGAAAAATTTTGAATCCCGCATTTCATGCCGAGAAGCTCAAGGTTTTATATGTTCTGCTCATTTTCTAGCTTGTAACGTTAACTTAATGTATTGTGATGACTCTAAAACCATGATCATTTGGTTGGATCTAATTAATTATAATACTTTTTGCAGCATATGGTACCTACATTTTATATGAGTTGTTGTGCAATGATGGAAAAATGGAGAGAGCTAGTGGTGACTTCAGGGAGCTCATGTGAAGTGGATGTGTGGCCTTATATTCAAGAAT
This sequence comes from Erigeron canadensis, assembly GCF_010389155.1. NCBI lineage: Eukaryota > Viridiplantae > Streptophyta > Magnoliopsida > Asterales > Asteraceae > Erigeron > Erigeron canadensis. Next base: position 26,085,360 of record NC_057767.1, on the reverse strand, counting down.
TTTCTGCTGATGTAATTTCACGTACAGCGTTTGGCAGTAGTTTCAAAGAAGGAAGAATAATATTTGAACTTCAAAGAGAACTAACTGAGTTAATTAAGAAAGCTGCTTATTCACTTTATATTCCAGGATCAAGGTGATTTTTTTATTTTTCAAAAAATATTTTTAAATTAACCATCTGTATATTATTCTTTAATAAATCATTATCCCTTCCTTTTTTTTTCTTTTTTTTTTTGAATTAAAAACTTGAAATATCCAATTTAACTCTACCCTACAATTATTCATGATTGATTTATACTTTTATTAAAAATTTATTCAAACTTTATTTTTTAAATAGTCATGTACTTTTGTTATCAACTTATAATTTATAGAATATATATATATATATATATATAGGGCTAAGTGCGCTGCAATGAAGTCAACTAATTACCAAAAGTTATTGTGTATACGAACTTTAGGTCGGCTTTATTGTATTTAGGAAACTTGAAATTATGTTTATTGTGAAGATAAAACGGATGTGGACCGGTTACTCTACATAAAACTTGTTTATTTTCATTTTTTTTTAATTGTGTGCATAAACTAATCACAAAAAGTTATTGTGTGCATGTCACGTAAGCAGTCAACGGGTCAATGTGAAAGTGGTGACCAGGTAACTTCTTACCCGGTAACTTTTGTACAGTTTACTATGAAACTCTTGAACAAGTTTCCTAAATACAATAAAGCTGACCTAGAGTTCGTGCACATAATAACTTTTCAGGATTAGTTAACTGCATTTCGGCGCACTTAGCCCATATATATATTCTATAACCTTTAACTGTAAAAATATTTTTTATCAAAATTACCTATAAAGTTAGTATCGTTGTTTTGCACGGATATTATGCATGATAGTTTCTATCTTTGCGCAAAAGATAAACATTTAGCTAGAGTGCTATATCGCCATTATTTGTGGCTTAATGTGCTAAGCGGGCAAACATGTTATAGATATTTTCCAACCAAAAACAATGAGAGGATGAAGCAGATTGACAAGAAAGTGAAAGTTATAATAAGGAGCATTATCAATAAGCGAGTTGTCGCGATGAAGGCTGGGGAAGCTAGCAAGAATGACCTTCTTGGCACACTTTTAGATTCCAATTACAAAGAAATCAACCATCAAGGGAATAGAAATTTTGGATTAAGTATAGATGAAGTCATTGAAGAATGCAAACTCTTCTACTTTACAGGGCAAGAGACAACAGGAAATATGATTGTTTGGACTTTGATTTTGTTAAGTCAAAACACTGATTGGCAAACAAAGGCTAGAGAAGAGGTTTTAAATGTGTTTGGCGATAACATCCCAGATCTTGATGGCTTGAGTAATCTAAAACTAGTGAGTTTTAATTTACCTACTATAAACTTATGATCAATTTGAGGCCTTTGTTGAATTAGTTAATTAAGTTCCTAACTAAATTCTTGTGTGTATCTTAATTTTTCGTCACATTTTGTAGATCAACATAATCTTGAATGAGGCTCTTAGGTTATATCCTCCAGGGATAATAATAAGGAGGATGGTACATGAAGAAACCAAGTTAGGTAACTTAACATTACCGGCAGGAACCCTTGTCCAAGTAAATTCATTGATTTTACACCATGACAAAGATACATGGGGTAAAGATGCGAACGAGTTTAAGCCTGAAAGGTTTTCTGATGGAGTTTCAAAAGCGACTAAGGGAAAAGCTTCGTATCTCCCATTTAGTGGCGGACCACGTGTATGCATTGGCCAGAATTATGCTATGTTGGAAGCAAAAATGGCTCTTTCAATGATTCTAAAACGTTTTTCATTTGAGCTATCTCCATCATACTCACATGCTCCGACTGTTATACTTACTCTACAACCTCAGTTTGGCGCACACTTGATTATACGGAAAATTTAGGCAATCTATCTCATGTTTTTTTTTGTCTATTTTGAAAGTTTTACATGCTATATATGTAAGGTTACTTGGTTTATTGGTTTGCAACGTATGTATTATGATATAATTATGTCGTATAAGTTATCCAGCAGCATTTCAAATCGGAAACATATTATGCAAGCAATCGATGTGATATACCAATATATAAGTTCGTTCGTTCTATCTATATATATATATATATATATATACAAGGATTTTTACCCCGCATGATGCGCGGCTCTTGAATTATATTTTCAAAACTTTTAGTATTGAATCAATAAAATCTTTAATAAGCAACGTTTAGATAAAAAAAAATTATATAAAATAATTAAAATTATTTAAAAATCAAATATTCAAAATTTTCTTAATAGTCAAATCAACTGCATAAATGAGTGGACAAACAAAATATTAGAATACATTTAAACAATTAGCAACAACAATTTTGTAAAATAAACTTGTTACATTGATTTAGTATAAAACATATATTGATATAGACGCTTTTATATGTTAGTAATTAACAAACTTATATATTTGAAAAAAAGTGCTAGCAATTATTTATTTGGAAACAAATTAAAAATTGATTATTTTATTCATAATATGTTGTGATTTTATTTTATTGATATTGTAACAAAAAAGAAATGTAGTATATATTATATGGGAAAAATGTATGAGTCCAAAAAGGTTTTATGGATTTTTTTCATCTCCTCAAATCTCAACCACTTCCTACCACCACCACCATCATCTCCGACCACCACAATGATTTTCCAGCGACGACGATCACCGCCACCATGAATTACACATGTGTAAGTTAACTTGTGTAAGTTATATGGACCCTTTTTGGACTCAAAATAACCTGCCCCTATATATATATATAATCTCTATTCATGATTTATTGTAACATCCTTTAACCCATATATATATATATATATATATATTAGGGATGGGAATATAAGGTTGTTAGGTAGCTAAGCTTAGGCGTAGGACACTCACATATTGTTTTTTTTTATCCATAAAAATCAGGGAGTCATGTAATTTAATTAAAGTTCAACAAATATTAAAAAATTAGTATGTGGGGGGTTTCACACCTAAGCTTAGGTGCCGGACAGCCGTATATTCCTTTTTCCCTATATATATATATATATACACCTAAACTTATGTGTGGAACCCCTCACATACTAATATTTTATTATTTATTGTTTAACGAATAAATGTCTAGGCCCCCATGATTTTTATGGTTTAAAAATTAATATGTGAATCTCCGACACCTAAGCTTAGGTACCTAATAGCCTTATATTCTCATCCATATATATATATATATATATATATAATCTTTATTCATGATTTATTGTAACATCCTTTAACCCGTTTCATATTTGTAACACTTGTGGTTTTGATTCCGTTGACTTGCTATCAATTTAATTTAACTATTATTATAATTAATCAATAATATGTCGGGATGATTTTATGTATTCCTTAGCGTAAAGAGTAATGGTACACTTTCATGCCTCTAGTTTTGGTATCCGTAAGGTGATGATTAGTTAGAGAATAGATGTGTAACACCCGTTGTTTGGGCCGGTCAACTTTAGAGGACTAGTAAATTTAAAACGAGTCAAACTTTGATAAAGCAACTTTTGTGAAGAAAAGGTGGCGTGTAAATAGTCGTTAGAAAGGTAATTCAAAAATATTGTGTCAACGAAATATTTAAACGAATCTCGAGTCAAAAAGGGGACTAAAACCACTTTTATTTCTTTACACATTTCTCACTCTTCATTCTCTCTCTCTCTTTCTCTCTATCTCTCTAAACACTCTCTTCTCCTTTTTCTCTCTAAAATGGAAGAACTCTCATCACTACCATCATTTTATCATCATATTTCTTCCAATATTAAGATTTAATCACATTTTTGTAAGTGAAATTGTTGATATATATATATATATAACTAGTATAATAATAACCGTTATGATCTAAGATTTCTATTACATCAAGTGTTTCTTCACCTTCAAAGTCTCAAATCCAAATTTAGTGATTCAAGAAACTTTGGTATATAATTTTCATCTTCAAGTTACTTGTTTATGTTGTTACAAGTCTTGTATTACTAGCTATTTACAAAACTTGGTCAATTTTTGGTTTTCTTGAGCAAAATGTCAAAACTGGGTTTTCAAAGAGGGGTTTTAATTTCCAGAATTGGGTTTCTGAAACAAGTTATTTTCTAGCATTGATTATAGGATTGAGATTCTCAAAAGTTAAAATGAAATTCATAGGTGAAGTTAATGGGTGTGGACCATTGGATTAAATCAATGGACAATATTAAAAAATCATTTTTGAATCTTAACCTTTGATTTTAATCCAAATGTCAAGGTCATCTTAACTTTACCTATAAAGTTACTATAACTTTAAAGGATCTCAATCCTTTATTATACTTGTATGAGTTGTTGTAAACTGGGAAGCTTTGATTTTGTGTCTAGCTTGATCGATTTTAAGCAAAAATGGGTTTATGTCCGAATTTGGAGTGTGGCCTCTGCGTTGGAGTGTAGCTTCTCTGAAGAGGAGCGCGACCTCTATGTGTCAGCATCATCCGCGCTCCACTGTATTTTTCGTGGGCTTTTCGTTCGGTCATCGGTCGACTTCTTCATTGACTGATACTTACGACTAGTCTTATATCATCATTGTAAAGTCAATAAAATTGTTAAAATCCATTTCCAAATACTTTTATTTTCATGTCAAATTTTGGTGCTAAATCATTGAAACGTGTTTAATCAAAACTCTTCCTTTGTTGTTTAAGATTCTTGAATCACTTTTAAAGTATTTTTGAGGATTGTGACATAGTATAAGATTTTAGACCTTATTGTTTGGATACCTTTGTCATTTATTTTTTCGAAACAAAACCTTTATCATATAGTTAGTTATTATTGTAGTTAAAAAGTTAAATTTAAGGAAATCAGAGTATGTGGCAAATTAAGAATCAAATTCAAAACATGGTAAAAATAACAAAGTCAAAAAAATTGTGGTGAGAATAAAAAAAGTGAAAAAAGTTATCGTGGCAAAAGTATAAAGTCACTATCTTTTGGAAGTTTGTGACCAAAACATAAAAATAAAAAGTTGTATGATAAGAATTAAAAAATCAAAACAATTGTGATAAAAAAATAAAAAGTCAAAAAAGCTATTACTTACAAGTAAGTCAACTTAAATTGTTATATATGTATAATTCCTCACAACGTATATACTGTATATATTAGTATAGTAGATGGATGTCCGCGCGATGCGGCGACATCAATACACAATGTGCTAGGTGTCATGAGGATAACGTTTAACGTGACAAGTCATTGTTATATGTGATTTTATATAACTCATATCTCGATTATGTAACGAATTTCCCATTCATGTTATTATCAAAGAAACATAAAACTACTTTAAGAGTTGGGTAGCGGCAGTGTGGTAGTGGCGGCGACAGGTAGTAGGTGGTGGTGGGGTGGTGACGGGAAACCTGTGCGTTGCGATGGTAATGGTACATTTAGAACTTAGTACACATTTTCTGTTAGTTTTAAAGTGCTACAACACTTCTCAATTGTTCAATGGAAATAACAAAAAATAATAATAATAATAATAATAAATCTCAACAAAAAAAAGTAGTTAAATATAAAAGCTTTAGCATACATAAAAGCTCATATTGAATTATGATTACCACTTATAAATCTCTAGAGCGTAATTAGAGATTTGCTACACAAGAAAAAAAAAAAAAAAGAAAGAAAAAGAAAGCTATCAAAAGTGACAATATGGACTTCGCAAAAAAGGAAGAATGTCCGTCGCTAGCACCCACGCGAGTATGTAACGAAAAATTGTTATATATAATTGGTGTTTTAAATATTGGTACGTACAGGCCGGTATTACTTAGAATACCGGATACTGGGTGGTACCCCGGTACAAGTATCCCGGTATTTTGTCCGGTATTTTCATTATTCAATACCGGCCGGTATTTCCGGTATTTTGTCCGGTATTTTCACTATTCAATACCGGCCGGTATTTCCGGTATTTTCTGGTATTACCGGAATGGTAATAATACCGGTATTTTGAATTTTTTTTTAAATTTTTTTAAAAATTATTTTATGATACTTTAATGTTATGTTTTGTTATTTATAAACTTTAAAACTTATATTTTGTTATGAAATACCTCTTTGGTATTATTTTTGAGTGAATTGATCTTGTATTTGATTATTTTCTTAAAATTGTAACAATTCTTGTAGGATTTTTAAAAAAATAAAAATAAAAAATTAAATTACTATGCCAGTACGTACCGACCGGTATACCAGTAATACCGGTACCGGGTACCGGACCAGTACGACCAAAATACCGGTATTTAAAACATTGGGATTGATCACAACATGTTATCTGAAAGCAGACATGAGCTTTGCAACTCTTTTTTTCAGTATCTCCAAAAAAGGTTTCATGAACAGAATTTTAGTCAAACTTACTTCTTTTGATCATTCTCCATGTATTTAGTACGTGATATTATATTAGATAAAAGAATTGCTTTACATATAACAGGTTACAATTTTTGTTGACTGAGTTCCCAAAAGCCTCTCAGCTACAACATGAACATTAATTACATCTCATGAGGAAAATATTCAGAACAATCAATGACAAATTAGCCAAGTATAATGATCACAAATTCGCAAATGATAACTCGTCGATCTATTTTTGCCACTTCTAACTGCCATAGAAATCATTAGAGGGCACAATTGCGTTGTGAAAAATTAGCTCAGCATAAAGATCACCATTCTACAGCAAACATTGCTTGTCTTTGAAATATCAAATGCATTAACTTATGTGATTGTCAGTTTGTAGGGACTGTACGTCTTGTAAACTGAAAAGTGATAAAGCTCTGTTAGATTTATAGCTATATAGCGAGATGATTATCTCATACAATTTAAATTCCTAAAGATCGTAATTTTCTCTTAATTAATATATATCAATTGGTAATGGTAATGTGCCCTTGGAAGACATGCGTTCTACATACACTTAAACACGGAAATTATGTTGCAAGTCGCAACATGATTATCATTACAAACTCTGATAATTAAAACAAATCAAACAAAGTACAAACAAGAAATGGAGTGACCCGAAAGATCCAAATGAAACACAAGAAAAACAAAATGCTTTTTTATTTGACGATAATTGATTTCAGCGGCTTTACCTATTCATATAACCATCTTCAATTCCAGTAGATCAAATACAGGAATTTAATTAATAAGCATTTTTCATATATGTTTTGCTATATGGTTCTCTTCATGTATGCAACAAACGACTCAATCTCCTTACGAGATATACCACCGTCGACCATTGAATTACGAGTGGCTTCACCTAATTCCCCGGCCTTTTTCCTTATCTCATCTCCGTCAGCCGAATTCATTAGTCTCCTGATAACATCTTCCACCACCACACGTGTCACCAACTCGTCTCTACGTGCCCAATCCAACACTGGCAATCCAGTTTTAAGAACATCAGTGATGAGGAATGCATTTTTTGGTTGATCAGAATGCATTGGCCAAGTAGCGATTGGCACCCCCATCCATAGACTCTCCAAACTCGAATTCCATCCACAATGACTCAGAAACCCACCTGTTGCTGAATGTCCTAAAATTTCAATTTGTGGAGCCCATCCCCGCACGATCAATCCACGCCCTTGCACGCGTTCTTCAAACCCTATTGGCAAATCCGTTGTATTAGGATTCGTGGAATGCTTATCCACTATGTCCCCGGATCGTACCACCCAAATAAATCTCTGTTGACTTCTTTCAAGCCCAATAGCTAACTCTTCAATTTGTTTGTCACTAAAATTAGCTATTATGGTCCCAAAGGACACATATATGACAGAATTAGGTGGCTGCAAGTCCAGCCACCTCAAACATTCGTGACGATTTTCTGAAATCGTCACAGATGCTACTTTATCATTATCAACATCAATAAACGGCCCAACTGCCCAAATCTTAACATTTCTATTATTCATCTCTTGTCTTTCAAAATAATTTACATATTCCCCTTCAACAACTCTTGATGTGCCGAATAACTCACCAACGTGAAAATCCATATACCGAGACTGAAGCTTCACAAAATCCATCAACTCGGGCGGAAAGGTCCCTTGAATAGAAGGGAGCCGGTTTAGCAATTCAGAGTCATCTATTTCAAACGGTCTACCGAACATCTCCCAAAATCTCCAAAAAGTATCAAAAGCCGAGAGTGGATGAAACATATAAGTCTCGGCATTTGAAATTGCCTTCACGTCTTGTACAACATAAGACATTAGATGTTCATGTACAACTGCTACGCTTCGTGAACGAGTCGAAAGAGACTGCACGTAATCCGCAACTGGGTTACGTAAATGAAGAGTTGTTTCTAACAAGCCTTGTATGTCTACACAATTAGCGAATTTAGGATCAGTTGGTAATTCAATAAAGTGAATGAGACTATTGGAAACCGCAGGACCGGTTCGAGAATGGAATTGGTCCAATTGGTTAGCGGTACTTAAGAAATGGACCGGGATATTGTAGGCGGATATAAGCTTAGATAGGTGAAAGAGTTGGTGTACATGAGAGTGTACAAGAAACGGAATCATTACCACCACCAATTCAGTATCCGGCAACTGTGTTTGGCCTTCGTAGTGGTTACCCATTTTGTTTTGTTATTTTCTTATGAATGTGTATTCTATAGGTTTTTTTTTTTTAAAAGCTTGTATATATTTATATATATATATATGGCATTATTGAGTATGAATATTTCAGTACATCGGGGAGAAATTGTGAAAGAAGAGAATTAAAATGTACTGTATAAAGGATAGAAAGTGTACACTAGATGTTAATATCAATTTTCTTTGTCATGTGCTCTGCGTTTTACTTATTTTATTTTGAAGTGTCTCCATCAACGAAAGTAGTAGCTGATTAGTGGCCATAGTAGATGGTTTGCCAAACAACCATATCCATGTGGATATTTTCTAAGATTATTTATAGAGAAAATAACCTTAATATCTATTTATTAATTTTTTTTTTTATCAATTTACTCAAGCTTTTTTTAAATTTTTACAAAATATCCACAAAATCGATTATCAATTATTAGTATATAAATATAAATGTTAATAATTAGGATTATGATTGATGATTTATATTATACTAGATTAAACCCGCACATTATGCGTGACTGATCAATAACATAAATATAAAATAAAATAATAATTGATAGTAAATTATTCTTTATAATTTATGATAATATAAAAAATTGTTAATTTATGACTAATAGCAATATATGATATACGTTATGTAATAATAATAATAATAATAATATGGAAGATGGAAGATCTTATATTTAGATTTATTCAATTAATAACATACAAATATGACTTGTTAGCCAACATGTAATCTTGTCTAGCCGTTTTAATTTATTTTTTTTAACTTTTCAATTTTTTTTATTATGACTTAATGATGATTAAGATAAAAAATAATTTTTAAAAAAATGCTTAAAAGTAAGAAAATAATGTAAGTATGACACATAAGAAAAAATCTTACATGGCGTTCTTTCATAATAATTAACTAATCAAAAAAATATCTTCTCTTAGTTATATAGAGAGATATGTCAACATAAATAGAGCATGTATTTGGAAAATTATGAAAAATGACAACTCATTAAAAATTTATTGTGACAACTAACTAAAAATGTTACATTACAAAAATATATATGTTTTCTTAGTTATACGAGAATTGGTGCCCGCGCGTTGCGGCGGTTAAACGATGATGATAATACAAAATAGTGGGGGATGAATCGATATGCGTGTGTATAAATAGAAAGGAGGGAAAGAAGTGAATGTGTGTTAGATCTTGGTAAGGTGTTTGTCTGATTGTGTTTAGAGATATGGAATTAGAGGTAATGTTTGAATTTGGGCAATATGGAGATATTGAAAAAATTGCTGAATTTCTTAAAATAGGAAGTCTGATATGTTTTATAAGGGATTATAGATAAAGTGATTCGAATTGATCGATATGCCTATTTTAATTTTTTAAGATTACGTTTAAAATTACAGTTCTAACTCTTGCATGTCACATCTTTCTATGACGACACATATTTTGCAGAAAATCTTCCGAGAAGCATTTTTGATATCTTCGTATGTAAAAATATGAAAGTACTGTTGTTATACATGCATGATTATTATTATTGCATTATATATGCTATAGTTTCGATAATAATACCAAAATGATATTTTTAAGAATTGAGATCCTCTCAAGTTTGATAGTAAAATTGGAACAATATTACTCTTGGATCAAAATTAAGATTCAAAAATTATTCTCGAAGTACATATAATTCATATTTTTTAAATAATCTCATAAAACCAACAAGACCAAAAATCCTAAGGGAAACCAACTTCAAGAGATTAATTAGCTGTTAAATATAACGTAAAAAGAACACCTCGACCCATGAGGGGTTGACAATTTTCACCTTAATTATGACTCCATATCTTCACCCAAAGATTGCAAATCTCTTGCAACCCATGAGGGGTTGACAATTTCCACCATAACTATTATTCCATATCTTCACCCAAAAATTGCAAATCTCTTGCAACCCATGAGGGGTTGACAATTTCCACCTTGCCTCTACACTTGCGCTACCTTAGATGTTGACACACATTGCACAACTATATAATCGGCAATATCGACTCGTATTAAAAAAAAATAATCCCCCTTATCACTAAAAACCTATTTAATATTTATTTGAAAACTAAATTTTTTATGAAAACTAGAAAATCGACCACAAGTGATCTAAATCTAACACAATGTGTTTTATAAAAAACACAACGTGTTTTCATTGTGTAATCTAAAAACACTTTCTGTTAAGTTTTAAATCAAAATGTGTTTCTGAAAGCGCGTGACAATCTAGAAAATTGTTCAATCACAATTTGTAACATTGTATGAACCTAACATAATGAACATCGTACATAAAAATCGTCGTTGACTTTTGCTAATCATATTAAATATCAGGTATAAGATAAGAATTATTTAGTAGAAAATTGATCACGGGTGATCTAAATCTAACACAATGTATTTTCATTGTTTAATCTAAAAACACATTCTGTTAAGTTTTAAATCACAATATGTTTCTGATAGCGCATGACAATCTTGAAAATTGCTCAATCACAATTTGATATGAACCTAACATAATGAACATCTTACATAAAAATCGTCGTTGACTTTTGCTAATCATATTAAATATCAAGTATAAGATAAGAATTATTTAGTAAAATCAGTAATTTTGATTGATGAATAAGTCGTTTAAGTAGATTATTTTAAATATATACACGGTTAATTACACACAAAACATTAAAAAACTCTATATTTTGTAATTAAATTCATATGAATTAAGTGAGTCTTATTAAATGTTATATGACTACATATTAAAGTATTATATATTTAAAGGATTGTAAACATTATTATATCATTATTTTAACTCTAAATTTTAATATAATACATAAACTAGTTAATAATTTCGGATTCAACCTTGGCATTTTAATTAAAATTTTAAAACCAAAAATATATATATATAAAATGTATGTAATTTTTGTTATTGATATATTATAAATCAACCAATACAATGATATATAAAATAATAATACCTATTTCGCTAATAAGAAATAAAAGGCATTTCATAACATTATATAGAAAAAATTCGAACTTTAGATAAGCACACATTAAATGGGGTCTTTTAAATATGACATTATAAATAAGAAAAATACCTTTTTAAACAATATGTGATCTTGACACATCATAATATTTTTAAAAATACTTTTAAAAAACAATCTTTTTTTATTATATATAAAGATACGGTATGCTTAACCGTATTGAAGTATTTTAAGATATGATTGTATTAAAATACTTACAATATTTTATACGTATTTAAGATACTTAGTAAAAATGTAAGTTGACATATAATTCTAATATTGAAGCGTTTTATACAAATACTATTAATATATATATATAGATAATGATTATTAAGATTTATAATTGATTATATTAATAATGATATCATTAATATTCAATTTTTAGTATTGAGTGCTGTGACTTTATAAGTACAAATATACAATAATTATCCGTATGTGAGATAATTGATAATAATAGATTAAGTTGACTTTCAAAAACTGTTTGAGATAATGTGGATAAGTCTTTATTAAGAATAGGTCTTGAATTATTATTTAAATGTAGAGAATGATAATTATTTTGAACCATACTTCCTAAATGATATTTCGTTTGATTATTTATATCACTTTTTTATTCAATATTTCACAATAAACACACTAACTGGTGTTCAAAAAAAAAAAAAAAAAAAAAAACGAACTCGATTGAATATTGTCATGATTGTTGCTGATATTCATTTGTAACACTATATAATATGGTTCGGATTGTAAACTACGTATACAACATTATGTTTAGTAATTTCGAAATACATCTATTTATTATGCTGATTAATTAGATAGTTCATTTTAAAACATTGAATTCGGATGAGTACTTAACGCATTGATTTGAGTTGCACAAATGCAAGTTTTGGTCTGACCAACCTGATGATGAAAGTGAATGAGTGGTACGCTTTCGTTTAATAATCACTTTTTGTATATAAAACAAGATGATGTCAGAAATGGAATAAAATTAAAACTTAAGAATACTACAAAAATGAATAAATGGTAATACTTTGTTAGGGTTAATGACATTTTAAACCATCTTTAATGATATTTTCTGGTTGCTTATATAATCAAAAAATTTTTGTCATAATCATAATATTAACTTTTTTTAACATGTAGGATATATAAATGTTAATTTATGGGTTTTTTAATATACACTAAAATTACATTAGTTATATACTTATATATGTTCACTCACGTTTAATTAACGGTAGAGTTCCTCGATCGCATCGGTGTTTTTGGATTTCTTGTTTAGGCCCATCATATTTTCTTGTTTAATTAACAACCTAAACACATTTTTAAATTGCGAAAAGCCAAGGATAACATTTACGATGGTTAACCTATAAAGTCTAAGATGCATACAAATATACAATTATAGATAGCCCATTCTTACTTAGTCGTCTGTTACAATAAAAGCCTCTGTTACAATAAAATCCCCCCTAAGACATGTAAGTTATGGAGTTTCGCATAAATTGTTACGGGTCAACAAAATCTTGTCATTTTCCAACCTTGTAATTTCTCTAAAATTTCTCTACAAAATCTTCTAATTTCGCATAAATTGTTACGTTAACATCAAAGATATTTACTTATCAAAGCCTCTAAGTATAAACATATGCAACTAAATTTTTGCTATTACTAACATACCCTTATCACTTTTGTCTCCGCTAGTTACCTATCACAATGACAATTGCAAAACTTCCTAAGTACTCATTGCAAGGTAAGGCACCGAGTATCCGAATCAGTTCAAGCACTTCTGTCTTAGCCACTTTGACACTCCAAGTACTCCCTGCTAGTAAATCTTGTTTTTAAGTTTTAAATGATCAAAACATGGGGCAGTTTAAATCTAATAAGGTAGCTTGTCCTAGTTTGAGTCTAATAGGTAGTTTGTTGCCTATAAATACAAAGGTAATGTATTCAGTTTATTCATTCGGATTAATAACAAGCCAAGTTTAGATTTACATTATGTGTTTATCTCTTTTACTCACAAGATACACCCGAGTACCCCCAACTCCCTATTCGACCGACCTAAAAATGCCTAGCCATTTCTACAGTCATGATCACAATACATTAATATAAATAACGTCGTGAAAGTTGAGTTTAGGAAAATAGGTGAAACCAAACCTTTGATATAATTTCTCTTTCTCTTTCTCTATAACGCCTAATTTCCATCCCACACTTTGTGTTTCAAGTGTGGCTTCTTTAGCAACTCAAGGAACTCTAATTCAATATTTTATATTTGATTTTTGTGTAAACAAAATCACCCATAAAAGGGTATTTCCAGATTATTAACACATATTCAAAATACTTTATTATAATTTCACCTTTCAGTCGTTGTCATCACAACGACAATAAATATAAACCAAAAGTTATATGAGGGGTAAAGTTATTTCCATTTCGAGGAGTAAAGCCATCTTGATTTATAGATTAAAGATCAAGAGTTAGAATTTAACATGAAAGAGTCAACATCAATACTATATGATAATGTGAAATATGTTTGGTAGTTAACACCCTTACCTTTTGAAACAAAGGTCGAAGGTTTAATTTTCACCAATGCAAAAGGTCAGTTGTCCTTTTTTATCATTTAAATAGAACTTGCAAGCAGTTTTTTTATCTAGGTAAAAGTAAAACTGTTTACATATCAACCTTTTTCATATATTGTCAAACATATTAAGACCCAAAATCCATTAAATATGACATCGGAGGTTACATTTACATTATTATATATAACAATTGAAGTTCCATGTTTCAATTGTTTCACACTTTTATACTAAACTTTCATATCTTTTATTTTTAACACAAATTAAGTTTATTTAGATTTTTTGGTTTCTTCATTTTTGCCACATAACTTTAATCTTTTAACTTTTGTCACATAACTTTATTTTTTTTTTACTTTTGGCACGAAGGATTTAGTTTTTGTTTTTCTAACTTTAGCCACGAAACTTTCAATCTCTTTACTTTTATCACTTTTGGCACGAAAGTATTTTTTTATTTTTTATTTTAGAACATCAAGGCCCGGATCACGGGTATTCGGACTTGATACCGTGGACCTACCCGATCTCCTCCCCCCCGCTCGCCCCACCCGGTAAAAACTCCACGAAAGCCAGGACAAAATCTTGGCGGACAATTACAGGCCGAGAGTATCGAACCAGTGATCTCTTGGACAAAAGTCCGGGTGTCCAACCACTTTTCGTTTTTCTAATTTTTACCACGAAGCTTTCATTCTTTTTACTTTTTATCACAAAAACTTTTAATCTTTTACTTTTTGGCACATAACTTTAATTTCCGCACGAAATTTTTGTGTTATTTACTTTTTAAAACTTTTGTTTTTCTAACTTTTGTCAAGAAAGTTTCATTCTTTTTACTTTTTATCACATAAATTTACTAAAGTTTTCGCTCTCTTACTTTTTACCACATTACTTTCGTTTCTTCTACTTTTCTCGCAAAAGTTTTGTTTTATTTACTTTTTATACTTTTATTTTTTCAACTTTTGCAAGGAAAGTTTCATTCTTTTACTTTTTACCACATAACCTTTTTTTTTTTAACTTTTGTCAACAATTTTTACTACATAATTTTTTTTTTAACTTTTGTCACGAAAGCTTTATTTTATTTGATTTTTGCACTTACTTTGAGGCACGAAAGTTGTGTTTTATTTAGTTTTAAACTTTTATTTTTTTAATTTTTGCCACGAAACTTTCATTCTTTTTACTTTTTATCACAAAAACTTTTAAACTTTTACTTTTTGTCACATAAATTTTATTTCTTTTACTTTGTTGCACGAAATTTTTGTGTTATTTACTTTTTAAACTTTTGTTTTTCTAACTTTTGTCACGAAAGTTTGATTCTCTTTACTTTTTATCACATAAATTTACTAAAGTGTTTGCCCTTTTACTTTTTGCCACATCACTTTCTTTTATTCTTTTCCATACAAAAGTTTTATTTTATTTACTTTTTATACATTTATTTTTTTTAATCTTTGTCAGGATTGCTTCATTCTCTTACTTTTTACCACGTAACTATTTTTTTTAAATAACTTTTGTGAACAATTTTTAGTACATAATTTTCATTTTTTTTCTTTTGCCACGAAAGCTTCATCTTATTTGATTTTTGCACATATTTTGAGTTTACACCATATTTTATACTTTTTCTATTTTAACTTTTGACACGAATGTTTCATTTTTTTACTTTTTATCACATAACTTTTGGATTTTTAAATTTTGTCAACAAAGTTTTATTTTCTTAACTTTTTACCACATAACTTTAAATAATTGAAGTTCAGTCTCCAAAGTTTTATTTTATTTACTTTTTACCATATAACTTTGTGTTTTCGCGACATAACTTTCAATTTTCTAACATTTTTCACATATGTTTCATTTTCCTTAGTTATCACCACATAACTTTTGCATTTTTTCTTTTTGTCAACAAAGTTAACTTTTTATCACATAACTTTAAATTTTTCAATTTCAGCCACAAAAGTTTCATTTTATTTACTTTTTACTACATAATAACTTTGCCACAAAAATTTCTTTCTATATAATTTTTCTACATATATAACGGTTACGTAATGTCTCCAGTAGCAACGTCCAAAAAAAAAAACTAGTTTATATGTATGTTTGGTAGTCTGTATGAGAAAAATCCTGTCATTAAATGTGTTTAGAATTAACATTAATTTGCTTGGAATTTGGATTACAATTATTAATCCGGACTGCCAGAGAGGGGAGCACTGCGAGTGTCTGTGTTGGCGTGCACTTCACAGATGTTGGACCAATTTTGACTCCCTCACTTCTTATTACTAAAAAAAAAAATTAAAAAAAAATATATTTTCTAACACTAAAATTATTATTTTTTTCAATAATTTTTTTTTAAAATTCTTTTCTATTAAGTGTGATATGCATTCAGGATCTGCTGCTGCTGCTTCTTCTCATAATCAATCACAATTTCCTATTTCTTCTTCTACTTCTTCTTCTTCATGGAAGGTACGTATTTTCATTCAATTATATATCTTCATATTTATATCTGTATATCTATCTATATCTATCTATATATCTATATCTATATCTATATAGTTATATAAATAATAAATTCATTATCTTTTTTATTCCATATTTACTCCCTGATTGACTTTAGAACTACTAGGTCAATTTTGATTAGAATGATTCTTAGTTGACCTGGAATATGATTGATGGAAATTGTATATAAGTATGTATGTATATATAATTGATTGATGGAAATTGCTGTTGTCTCATTATTCAATTTCGATTCGTTGGTGTCGTAATTTTGTTGACTAGTTTCCTAGGGCATGAATGAATGAATGAATGAATGAATGAATAAAACAGCGACGTTGCGATCTGTGTGTTGCATAAGTAAGTTATAGTGTAAATTCCGAGACAGACAATTATGCTTTTGTAGTCATTTTCGATAAAACCATAGATGGAACGGTATTTGGTATCCGTTTTCTATTTATATAATTCAGTGAGAAATTCATGATTTTTATGTATCTTTTGCACACGACATTTTTTAAGCCGAGGTCTTTCTGGAAGACGTCTATCTATCTCTAGGTAGGTAAATGACTATGAATTTTCTACTTGTTACCTTCTCGATACACAACATATTTGTGGGATTAGATATTATTGTTGTTGTTGAATAGTTAGGGCAGAAATCTTTAGGTTATCGATATTGTTAAACATTTATTAGAACAGAAGGTAGACTGTTTCATATTATCCACCGTGCTTAAAAACGAAGCTTGACCTTGACTAGACAAGTAGCCTAGAGACTAGAGAGAACCAGATACTTTGTATACCGTTGTAGAGAATACTTTATTGGGCATGATATAGATGTTGCAATCTCTATGAATCACACCTACACTCCTTTATAAATATGGCTGCAGAAAATGCGTCTTGTTAGGCTATTCCTATCTTACTTTCCTGCAAATGTTTCTTTTCCTGAAAGTGCTCGAACTGCAGCTGGTTTTCTTTTTTCTGTATAAATTCTTGACTTGTCAATAGTCAAATTCCCTCTTAAGTACGTGTGATTATTATATCAGATAGCCATAAAGTGTTATAGTATCCCAACTTTGTTGGAAACATAAAAAAAACAGAATCTTAAATAATAGTTGCATCAGTACTTCCTAGTCTGGGAAAGGGTTGACCTTAACTTTAAAGAACATGGAATCATACGCTTGAAAGGTATGGAGCTTAAACGTATATAAAGCCGAAGTCTTGATATGTCTTGAAGGCTAAAACGTGGTAAACTGTAAACATTTTCATTGGCACACTTGTCGACTGTCAACATGTAAGTATATATATTGGTATAATATAGTATATATATATATATCAAACATAATATAATATATACTTACATGTCATTTCACGGGTATCTTTCACACGTATATAAGTTTAATATCTATAGCCAACGTATGTTTATACATTGATCATGATGAAACTACGACAATCATTGTTTCTTGGTTCTTCTTTTTTCTCGAACGAGTTTCTAACTTGCCTTGACCTGGACAGAGTCACACCCCGACTTGCAAGTTAGGCTAAGAGTCAGGAGCAACTAAGAATCACCTATAGAGTCGCCACTTTTTGGGTGTGGCTCGACTCATAGATGTTGACTTGTGACTTGTAAGAGTCTAACAACAATGCTCATTGGTTTCTTCAAAAGTCTGCAAGGACCAATATAATTCTCATACAGGTTACCAATTGCAATTTATTGATACTAAATATGGTACCTTACTTAAAAATATCTATATGGTGATATAATTTGACATTAGCTTTGTACTCTGTGTTTCTTATTCCGTATGTTCATCCCTTACATTATGTCTTTCCAAGTTAGGAGCAGAAGCCAGGCAATGAATTGTAAAAAGACTTAGCCCATTAATAAGCTCAACTTTACATTATTTGGATTAATTTTGAGTTGCATCACATTTCAACACATGGTACGATCATATTCTGTTGTAGTTATGATCACGCTAAGCATCTTGGTGGATTTCTAACTGTATTTTGGGCACTTTGATCTGGTCTATCTCACAATGTGAAAGGATGTTCTATGCTTTCTTCTGTTAGTAGTTTTTAGTATTGAAGTTGATGGTAATCATTGAATAAAAATGTGTTGATCTAAATGACAACAAGTTTTGGGAGTCTTTTGTTAGAAATTGATTTCATTTTTAAGTTCTATAGGGTAATGGTAAGACCTATTACGATTTCCAAGCTAAGAATGTAATTTGTTTGGGAAGGCAAACGAACAATGCATGTTTGCACAGTAGAAGTGTTGTGTTAGTTTGTGTTTACTTATGTAATGAGAGATATGATTGGGAACAAGGATGAAACGAATTGCGTAATCTATCATGTATTAGCTTTCCATGCACTCCTATGTGTAGTTTCTCATCTTTTTGATACTGCAGTCTTTTCATCTATTTTACTTTGAATGTTATAAAAGCATCATATTTTTATAAAGCCCTCACATTATACCTTACAACAAAAGTAAATAAACTATAGAATTAACTTCATAAGCCATATCTCATCCGTTGTTGTTAGTAATAGACTAATAGTCATTGTGACTTTTGCATTATGAAGTTATATTGCATGATATTTCTAGATAGACGTTAATGATATCGAGCAAGTCTATATCTATTAAGGGTCACATACATCTTATCATTGTGATGTACCTTCCTCATTATGGTGTATGCCATACTCTTTGTTATTTTAATGAAACTCCATGTATACAGTATCCCAAAATGTGAAGCACCCTCTTAATTCTTGCTACCATGATGTTTTTACCCAATTGTTATTTTTTGATGCAAGTATCTGATAGAACCCAGAAATTAAATAAGAACAATTGATTTATTCAATTGCTGGAAACTGAAATATTACAAGATAGAGGACCCAATTCGAGATGGGTTAATCTCCAGGAACAAGGTTTATTCCCTAATTTTATATAAAACATCCACACTCTCCTGGCCTCCTAATACTAGAACAAGGGATATAAATAAGCAATACTAGCAATAATAACCGAGCCTACATTTTAGCAACCCATCAGTTTCTTTTTTCAATAACTGCTTTGACCCAGCATTAATAAATCTGACCCTAATACCCACCCAAATACGAACTGGGTTTGTATCAGACTATCAGTATCATTTTCACGAGTTCCATGGTGTTCTAGTAAATTAATTCCTGGAGCTTCCTGTTGTGTTGTGCCCTTACAGGTTTAACAGGTTTAGCATCCCAGAGTTATAGTTGCAATAGTCCTATTGTGTCTACTTATTCAGCATTTTATTGTGTTCATTTGAGTATTATAAGAGATATTGCACATTACAAGGTTGACGTGAGTAACGAAGTCTGATTTGTATTGCTGAAGTGAGTTAGAAGTTTGTGAAACCATTAAGCTGTCAAACTAATGAAGAGATTAGTGAAGAAGATCTAGACATACCAATTGTCGTTAGAAAGGAACCAGAACATGCACAAGGAAGCCATTATACATACTAATACACTGTAATTACAAAAGTTCTTTCACACCTTCAAAGTCTTTTGTGTAAACATCAATACCACTTCAATTCCTAAAAGCTTAGTTGAGGCAAAAAATTGAAACAAGCCATAGGTTCGGAGGTTGGATCACTAAGATGGATTAAGTCTCTTATTAGTTATTGACGGTAAAAGAATCAGTGGGCTGCTACTCATAAGTGGGTTTATACGTTGAAATATTGAGACACTGGGTGGATTGAAAGGGTCAGCACGGCCCTATTCTGATATAGTACACTCAGAATTGTGGTATTGAGAGGCCGAGTTATTTGCTTATATAGCCAAGTGATTTACAGTAACTACAAACTCATCTCTAGCTTCCAACCCAGGTTGGTAACTGCATTTAGTTACTGTAAAAAAATGTATTTTCACCTGGAAGTTCCATAGGTTATGAAACAAAGGTAATAACCAATATAATAGGAAAATTGAATGAATTTTTAATGAATAAAGCAATCACTAGAGCTTGGTTAGAGCTTGGTTTGGTGTTTGCAAGGATTATCTTGGCATTGAGAAACAGAGTCAGAGAAAACTTATTAGTATATGGATAAAATCATATCTGCTAAGAATGATGAAAA
This sequence comes from Erigeron canadensis, assembly GCF_010389155.1. Taxonomy (NCBI): domain Eukaryota; kingdom Viridiplantae; phylum Streptophyta; class Magnoliopsida; order Asterales; family Asteraceae; genus Erigeron; species Erigeron canadensis. The sequence goes on along the minus strand of NC_057767.1, from coordinate 26,064,643 downwards.
AGAAAGGAGTTGTAACTGAAGGCATACAAACCTGTTCGGTGGAATGCAATGTTTAAATTAGAAAGTTTACCTGATTTTTTTAGTCAGACTAATTCCAAAGTTAATGGGATTTTTATAATACAGACCCGCCTTTGTATGTATTCTCAATATGTAGTATTCAACTATTCATATATTTTGATGCAGTCTTTGCATAATCTTTTTTTAGAGTGTCGATGCTATCTGTAAATTTTTAAGCTCTATTAGTTTTCTCAGTAAGATGGTATCAAAATTTACACTTTTTAGAGATTGAGGTGGTCAGTTCTTGTAAGTTCAAACTTAAGTATTTAGAAACATCCCAGAAAACTTCATAGTTCAAACTTTAATCACATATATATAGTTGACCATCTTGACTGAGTTGTCCGAGTATTCCGAGTTTGACCTGTTCACTGATTTTGTAGTCTGAGTTGTGCTAACTCAAATCCGCAGGCCTCTGAGTCCAAGTAATCGGCCAAGACGGCTAATTTTTACAACATTATCCGTAGGCCCACCGTAGGCTGTCTTCTACAATTGTGCTAGTCATACATATTGTGTGTATAAATCTACAACATAATATGCTGTCTTATTTGGTAACTTTCTTGTCTTGATAATTTGGGATTCTGGTTTGCCTTTGTACTATAGAGTCTAAATATTGGGGCTTGAAATGTTCAATATCTGATATGGCTTGGTTCTTATACCTACATATGTGTACATGAAATTTAAAGTAATGTTCCGATCATATTTGTAAACCTATTTTAGCAAGGATTTTTTAAGTCCCCAATTGATTATCAACATGCCATAAAAACTTATCAAAAAGAAGATATATATTAGTATGGGATTTTAACAAAAAAATATCCATTTAACAAAGCTATTTAGAAGCATGCGGCTATTTAACTATAATTTATACAAGTTATGCCTAGTCAAATAGTCAATTCTGTCCTATAGATGTTTGTATTAACTTTCATTCTTGCACGTCTCTGTAATGCAGGTGGGTCACCAGACCAGGAATCAGTAGTGTCAGGGACGAGAAAGTCAAGTATCTCTTCAGGTGGCAGGGTTCGGGAGGCCTTCCTCAATAGATTTACAGACAGTCAAATCTTGACTTCAAATCTAGAAGAGTGGTTCCAGACTTTAGCAGAAAGTTCATTTGACTTTGATGTACCTTTCGAGCTAATAGATCTCCAAAAATTTGATTATGCATTAGAAGGCGTTTCTTTTCAGCAGCTAATTCGGATGCCCAGTGCCACTTATGCATCACCATCTGGCACCATTGAAGCTACTGCTTTTTTTGCATTAGAAGATTTTCTACATGCAAGTGTAAAAGGCTTATGGGAGGCATTTTGGAACCAAGATGAACCCATGCCTTTAAACATCGCTTCTCTTTATGATGCCAATTTAAAATTCTATCAAGCTGAGAAAGCCATTGCTAATGGAAAACTTGGAGGCCTATGCGCCACAGCGGTGTTGGTCAATAACCCGAGACACCCACATGGTAAATGGACCGATATTCTCAATCTAGCACTTTTAAGGCCTGGGATTGAAAGTCTGGCAAATGAAGGTGAAGTTACAATTCCATCCTTAGTGCTTTTAGGGGAAGCCCTGTTTTATGGTGTACGTATACTATTATCGAGAAGCCTAAGGAAATCAAAAAATCCCGCCGTTTTAAATTCAGTTTTTGTGATCCTAGCTGATTGTCAATATGGCGGTGTTGTAAAAGTTGAAGGAGATATGACTAGAATGGAATTTGACATTAACAACGTATATGAGTGTGTTGCTGAATGGATTCAAAATCATTCACGAGTTTCAGTTACTCCTTTTGATAGGATCTGGAACAAGCTTGGGAATGCCAATTGGGGGGATATTGGTGCTTTACAGGTACTTTTCGCAACCTTCCATACAATGGTACAACATGTTGGAATGCCCAAGAACTCGATTGAAGATTTAGCTGCTGATCACAGCTCTCGTCTTCAGACAAGGAGAAATGAGAGGCAGTTGGGTGAAATGGAAATCGGAACAAATGGAAACGGTTTATTTAAACTCCAACAACGCAGTATTTCACCAGAAATTGTTGAAGTACAAGAAGAATCTGTAGATATCGAGCCTCAAAAATCAATTAAACTGGAAGTAGGATCTGTTCTACTGGTGGAGGACACAAATTGGCAAAAAAGTTATCAGATCGTTGAAGTTTTAAGTGATGGCGAAATGCCGTATTACATTGCTTCGTTGATTGAGGATCCAGGAAAGTCTCTTTTTCTATATGTCGGTTCACATCCATCTCAGCTCGAACCAGCATGGGAAGATATGAATTTATGGTATCAAGTCCAGAGACAAACGAAAGTATTTTCCGTTATGAAACAAAACGGTTTATCCAGCAAGTATTTACCACAACTGACAATGTCAGGTAAGGTAATTCATCCTGGGCCTTGCCGAAAGCCTGGAGCGGGTCAAAATTGTGACAACCCGTTGTGTGGGACCCCGATTCTGGTCACGAGCCCAGTTGGCAAAACAGTAGCGGACATGATTCGACTGGGTCAGTTCGGATCAGATGAGGCCATTAGATGTTGTCATGATTGCTTATCCGCGCTTTCAACTGCTGGCACTGCCGGTATTCGGCATGGCGATATTAGACCTGAAAACATTATATGTGTGACATCCAGTATGACCCATCAGCCATACTTTGTCTTAGTTGGGTGGGGTCATGCCATTTTAGAGGAACGGGACAGACCAGTTATGAATCTTCATTTTTCATCCACATACGCCCTACAAGAAGGAAAATTATGTTCAGCATCCGATGCCGAAAGTCTGGTTTATTTGCTTTATTTTTCATCTGGTGGTGAATTACCCGAATTGGATTCTGTTGAAGGGGCGTTGGAGTGGAGAGATACGTTTTGGTCAAAAAGGTTAATCCAGCAGCTACTTGGAGACATATCTGCAGTTTTAAAAGCATTTGCTGATTATGTTGATAGTCTATGTGGAACACCGTATCCCATGGATTATGAAATCTGGCTGAGAAGATTAAAGAGACATCTTAATGACAACGGAAAGGAGATAAACACATCGAGTTAAAGGACTCGAATAATAATTTGGAGAGAACATAGGTATATATGGTAAAGTTGAGCTTAAATTTACCTTTTGCTGTGCAGTTAATCTGCTAGTTGTTTTTACTTAGGGGACTCTTGTTTTATTGCTTTGTTATTGTATCACCTGTCATTGAATTTAGGTCAAGCCTTTTGCTGCAGCAGAGATGGTCAAATTTGGCGGAGTAATTATGTTATGGTATTTTTTACTCTGTGGTAAGGGTACAGGTTTAAATTTTTCTTGTAAAGATAGGAGGAACTCTACATTTTTATCTGTTATTGGTTTGAGGCTAGGATCATGTGTTGTTGGTTTGAGTTATGTATAAAGGATCTCGATATTTAAATGTTATAGTGCTGTATGATTTTGAAACTTGTGACCTGTTTTGACTCTTACAAGACTGGAGGGAAACAATCTGAAGTCGATGTCCATACTGTTAGTGGCAGCATTGATACCTCAACTAGATACAATGGCAGATGACCGAACCAAGACATTAGAAGTAGAATAGGTAGGATCTTCATCTGAAGCCAGTTTTGGGGCAAAGAATGGAATTGAAAAGTCAGGAATGAGTGGGGAAATAAGGGATTAACGGCTTTTACAAAGCCAATTTAAAAGCGGAACCAAATTTGAAGTAGCACCCTCTGAGTGGACGAGAAAGAAAAGATTTCTCGGAGCAACCCCTTCTCTACTGCATAATGCTTCTCACCTGACTTCATAAGCACAGCTAAGCTGCCTACTGTGTTTTTTTTTCTTCTTAAAATCAAAATCTTTAGGATGTTTAGGCTCAAGGGAGGAAGAAAGGAAATGCTTCGGCTATGGTCCCAAATGGTAGACTTCTTTAGAGAGAGCATTCATCTTTATCACTCATATAGGTTTAAACAAACTCGCCAGACGTCAAAAAAGCTACCTATTGGTTAGGATTGACCTGTAATACCAAACCTATAGGTTGCTCTTAACTGGAATCAACTAATGTTGGTGTTGTATTAATGGGTGGCACAATAGAAGTTCATTAGCTTTTATTGCAATTGATGCCCATTGACAATTTGATCGTTGGGACTTTCGAAAATGCTATTCGTAGAATATCGGAGCAACGTATGCAGATTCAAATCTTGGGGGAATTGGTAGGGTGTTTGTACCTTGGGCTTTTCCATCAAGATTCAAATCTTGGGAGGGATATATTACGAATATTTTCGTGAAATAGTATTATGTCACATCCGAAACATCAAAGTTAGGTTGGAATATGAATAAAATAAAATTGTCATTCATAAAAAATAAAATCTTTCTACTCGGTCTGATTTTTTATTTTTAGTCTGATTTTATTTCATTACCGAATATGGCAAATTCCGTTTGGCCAAATTGGTTAGAATTCTACTATTTATCAATTGGCTCCCGATATTTACACTGAAATAATTAATCGATACACATAAACTATTATTTATAGACAAAACTACCCCTCTTAATTTTATCTCGATGGGGTTAATGGATGGAAGGATGGAATTGTCTCTTCTTCTCCCTCTTAATCAACTCCAGAAGATTACTAATAGTTCGATTCCATATCATCAACACATGTGCAACAAATTGATGATAAGTTTGAGATCAAATCCCTTTTTCAATTAATATTTATTCATAATATACCGTTCCTCTTCGTTCTTTCTCTTTTCTTCCTATGATTTCTTTCATTATTTCTTTTTTCATTATTTAAATACGGATTTTGATTAAATTTTGGTGAATGATTTGTTGATTTACATGTTTGAATTTGAAATCTTTTGTGTTTAGCTTCTTTTTTTTTTTCATTAATTTCCGATTGACCTTTGTTTTTTTCATTGATTTTAATATTTTTTTAGCTTTTTGTTTATCCTATTTTTTTTTTTTTTTTTTGTTTCAAGTTTAAAAAATTATCGGGATGAACAATAACTTGACATCAGTATAGGGGAAAAGGTGATTGGCGTGATTGGTGATTGAGAATCTGAAAGGAGATTATAAGAAGATAACACGTTGATGTTTGGCGGAAGTGTCGACGGGGGGATATTGGATGACCTAAAGTGGCAGTGGGATTGACGTTTGAAGTTGGATGTTAGATATCTCTGTATAACTAAGAGTGGATAGATTTTTGATTATGTGCCAATTATGAAATCATGCAATGTAGGATTTTTTCTTACTCATACTTACATTAAATTCCTAATTTTAAACATACTTTAAAAAAATTACACTTTAGTCTAATCATCAATAAAGCACAATTTAAAAATTATACTTTAGCCTATTCATCATCAATAATTAAGTAATAATAATAAAAAGTTAAAAATAAAATAAGACGACAAAGTATATCTTAATGGAAGCAAAGTATATCTTAATGGAATGGATGGATAGATTTCTTATGTTATATCAATGTATATCGGTTAAAGTCATGGATGGATTTATTCTAGATTTTTTATTTATGTTTATAATAATTATATTATATTAAAGTTATAGTAAGTATATATATTCAGAATCGGCTAAACACTGTTTTCCTAATTTAATTTTAATTTTATTTCACGTATATCTCTTAAAACTTAATGGATGGATTTCTTTTTCACAAAGATATACAATTTTTTATGATTTATAAATGGGAAATTCTAAATTGACAAATAAATTACAAACAAAATTAAACAAACTCACTTGTCATATGAGATGCACCAATTAAATTAATTCTTTTTTTTTTTTTTATGTTTTTCTCTCCATGTTATATTAGTAACACCTAAGTTTGTATAATTTTGTTTGTAATTTGTTTGTTGATGTAGTTATACTACATATTTGACGTAGTTATTACCATTTAGGTGGGGTGGTAGAGAGTCTCGCCTCTTGGAGGATAGACCAAGATTCAATTCTTGACAATGGTGTAATTTAATAGTGTATTAAATTTACCGTTCAAAAAAATAAACATATTTGACATATATCGTATATTCATAAACTATCTGTAGTTGTATTTTTTTACTTATGTTATCAGTTACTCCCGCACAACGTACGGGTTTAATCTAGTACTGTAATATATAAGGAGTGACCCTATTGTAATTGTGTAGAAGAAGAATGCTGATGATGATTAAGATAATAATAAAGGGTATTATTGTCTTTAGAAATAGTTCTATGTGTATCGATCAAAAAGTTCCGTGTAAATATCATTTGAGGGGCCTAACCTAATTAATTACATTCGAAAATATAACTAGATTCTTATAATCAACTAGGATTGTTACGGCGGGGTAACGATGTTTTAAGGAAACGTATCGATGAAAAAAGAGAAATTAAAGAGTAATATTATACTGAGTTAAAAAGCAGATATTAGACTACAACAAAAGGCATCATACTACCAATTAAATGCAATGTTAGATACAACTATGTCTTCTCATAAGCCGTCTGAAATCTTAATGAGGGTTGGAGTCAAAATATTGCACCTGTTTTGACATCACAATAGCGTTAACTGCAGCTCCCTGTAACGTATTTTAATATCATAATGATAATGCCATTAGAATTTTAGAACATGTAAAAGGAAAAAGGATTCCTATTCAGACAACTAATTATTCACATGCTGTTGTGTAGCAAAATGACTCATTGAAGTATATACTCTGTACATAAATACTGTATATATTGAAATATGAAAGACATATAAAGAGAAAATTTGTAATTTTATTGAAAGTTGTTGCCAAATCCAGCATCTCATAGTCGTTTCATCCTTCCTTTCCACAACAAAAAAAAAAGTAAAAACAATAGTAAAAATACAAAATCAATTAGTTAATTTGTTATACACATATTGCGTACGCATACGTATTATAATTTGAATAGAGAAAAGTAAAAAAAAGAAGTGGATATAGATATTGATATACCATAAGAAGATGCAACATAAATTGGTGAGGTAGATATAGATGAATGTAAGAGTAAGTTTTAGAAAATAAAAAAATTAGATTGTGAGGCAGATAGATATATGATGAGGCGGTTTATTTCATATGCAAAAACGATTTATATCTGCTGCATAAAGATTTGTACAAAGTTACTGTTGAATGAAACAGTAACTTTGTGAGGAGAGTCAAACTTGGTTTTTAAAATATATAAAAATACATTCTCAAGTTTTTTTAAAAAAAAACTACACCCTTTCAGTATATTAAAACATAAAAAAAAATAGAAAAATATAATTAATTAATATAATTGATTGGCTCAAAATAACATCCACTAATGAAACAATAAATAAATCTCCCAAAAATCCCACATCCACAAACTATTTTTCTAAAAAAATTATTCATTTCTATCAAAACAAAATAAAAACCAATAAAATCACATCTAATCCTACGTGTCACTTTTCCATTCATGTACCTAGATTCCATAGGATGACATTACAGATTACAAAGATCACACTTAATCCAATCACATTCTCCAAAATTTATATAACCAAAAAAAAAAACAAACACATATATCATCCTCCAAAAAAGCACCCAAAAAAAACAAAAACCAAAATGGCAACCAACATGTCCCTCCTCAAACCCATATCAAAAACCAGTTTTTCAAGCACCCCAATTACCACAACAACAAAGACTCTCTTTCCGACCAGACTAATCCGAATCTCGGCCGTTTCGGCCCAAACTGCCACACCCACAAAAACCAAAAACAGTGGCAGTGGAAACAACAAAAAGGGTATTAAGGAAACATTGTTGGCACCAAGATTTTACACAACTGATTTTGATGAAATGGAACAGTTGTTTAATACTGAAATGAATAAGAACTTAAATGAAGCTGAATTTGAGGCGTTGTTACAAGAATTTAAAACTGATTATAACCAAACACATTTTGTTAGAAATAAAGAGTTTAAAGAAGCTGCTGATGAAATGCAAGGTCCACTTAGACAGATTTTTGTTGAGTTTTTGGAGAGGTCTTGTACTGCTGAGTTTTCGGGTTTTCTTCTTTACAAAGAACTTGGTAGAAGACTTAAGGTAATTCTTTAATTCTTTTTTTGTCACATTTTTATATTTTTGGATATTGTTTTTCAAGTGTAATTTGTGTTGAATTTTTTTGTGTTTTTTGGTAATTTATTTGGTGTATGAATTGAAATGTTAGATATAGATCCCTGTTATAAGTAGAATGATGAAAGTTGCATAAAAGTTGGATGTGAATTTTGTTTATTGAAATTGAAATAAAACTTAGGGCAGATAGGTTAAAAATGGATTTCCTCTAGGTGTTTGGGATTGCTTATTTACTAAATATATATATATATATATCTTTTTTATGAATGCATATTGTATACGGAATAAACGCTTTTATATAAGCTGGTTTTCTTGCAGAAATGCTTATGAATAAGCAATTCCAGACATCTGTTTTGATAATTATACATTTTGAGATGAGTTGTTATGATATCTATAGCTTAAACGAAAATAAATATGGGCAAAAACCAAAAACCTTGTCCGAATGTCGCATTTGCTGAAGGATAAATGACTTTTGTTGACCACAGTTGACTACCCTGACTTTTGGCTTCAACTGTTGTCTAACCAATGACTCTGAAAGTCATGTGTTAAAGTGCTTATTGTTTTGGACCTTTGGTCAATAGTTTTGTATGTTTTGGTCAATGAAGTTTTATGTATTATGGTCTGGTTGTTTACGAGCCGTAGTATCGTTTTGTTTTCAACCAAATAATGCTTTATACCAACTCTAACAAAGCTAATTAACAGATTGTGGAGTAAGTTAATTATGCTCTTTATGTTTGAATTGTTAAACATAATTACTTTCAATATGTACGCCCAAACACCCTCTTAACACTCTAGAGTATGTGTTTGTTGTCTTTGTTTCTCATCGTTACTTAGGTACAACTACCCATATTTATTTGTGATGTTGCCTCTACAAGTAACAAATAAGTCTTGGTTTTTGTATGCAGAAAACTAACCCAGTGGTCGCAGAGATCTTCTCCCTCATGTCCAGGGATGAGGCACGCCATGCTGGGTATGTATTATGCATATAATTCATAATTAGTCATTAACTGTCACATATGTATTCAAATTTGATATTCAGACTTGCATAATTGTATAAACTTGTTCAGATTTCTCAACAAGGGATTGTCAGATTTCAACTTGGCATTGGACTTGGGATTCTTGACAAAAGCAAGAAAATACACTTTTTTCAAGCCGAAGTTCATATTTTACGCAACATATCTGTCAGAAAAGATCGGGTACTGGAGATACATAACCATATACAGGCACCTAAAGGCAAACCCTGAGTACCAATGCTACCCCATTTTCAAGTACTTTGAGAACTGGTGCCAAGATGAAAACAGACACGGTGACTTCTTTTCTGCACTCATGAAGGCGCAGCCACAGTTTCTCAATGACTGGAAGGCTAAGCTTTGGGCTCGCTTCTTCTGCTTATCTGTATGCCCTCTTCTTTTGTTCCCCATCTTGTTCTTTTTCAGCCATAAAGATTCTGTAATTGATTATGTATTTGGGTTGCAGGTGTATGTTACCATGTATCTTAATGATACCCAAAGAACTGCTTTCTATGAAGGCATTGGGCTGAACACAAAGGAGTTTGACATGCACGTCATCATTGAGGTTTGTCTCGGTCACATGTGTGGAAATGGGTTGATTTGGATTATACTTTAGTGATAACTGGTCAAAAATGCAAAACACAAATAGTTTAGTCAAAGCAGGTTGAATTGTTTAACAGTTACTCAATGCATGCTCATGTGGGCACTTGGTTATAACCTTCTATTTTTTAAAAAAAAGAACAACTAAAAATGGTGTTTTTTTTTATTTATATTTTTAACATAATGATCTTTCGATTATATTTTGGTTAACGTCAAGTCAACCTGACACAATCCATTTTGACCAGTCTTAAAACTTTACCTATCTGACTTGGAGCTGTTTTGAACCATTACTTGATGTCTGCTCTGCCCATTGTTACCTATCTGACTTGGGTAATGTTTTAGTACAGCTGTACAAGTTAAACTGGGGGGTAGATCAAGTGTAATCACAAAAAAAAATTTTCTTTTTTTTTTTCGTTTCTTAATCTAGGGTTGTATAACTAATTTATATGATATATATGATTAAGAAACGATATGAATATGTTGAATGAGTAGGGACTTTTAACCCGCTTCCATTTTAGCTACTTTCTTAAAATTTACCACTAGACTTGTTAGATAGTATAAGCTAAATTAACCTCATATTCAGGCTTGTGTTGTTTGTGGAACTTCTTGTTTTACTCTTTTGGTATTATGCTACTGCAGACAAACCGCACAACAGCTAGGATATTCCCGGCTGTACTGGATGTAGAGAATCCTGAGTTCAAGAGGAAATTGGACCGAATGGCTGACATCAACTCGAAGATAATAGCAATTGGGGAAACAGATGACATCCCATTGGTGAAGAACTTGAAGAGAATCCCGCATATTGCTGCGTTGGTATCAGAGTTGTTGGCTGCTTACCTGATGAAACCCATTGAATCAGGATCAGTTGACATTGCAGAGATGGATCCACAACTCGTTTACTAGAAGATAATCCGTTTTTGTAGGTAAATCAATTGAATATGTTGGTTGCTGCATGCTTTGGTTGAGCATAATTGTGTAAAAAGAAACTTGATAAATTTGATGAACTCACTATCTTATATTTAACTATTTGTCTTGATACTTTACCCTGCTCTAAACAAATATGTCAGAGCTCATGACAGCAATTTAGGCGAAAATAAAAGCTTTTATTTTGCTACGGAATCATGTTACAGTAACCTGCATTTCTTTTTTTAGGTAAAGAGATTTACACTAGTTAGCTTGTAACCTGCATTTTGTCACCTGTAGTTAAAACTTTAGTGTTTTTTTGTTTATTACAATATTGAAGGATCATTCTTTTAAAAGAACTTTGAGTATACCGATATTGTAGTAAAATGATGATAAACGAAAGAGGTAAGATAGCTTCGAGTACAAACCAATCAGCCAGAAGTCATATTGACAGTAATGTTACAGTGATGTATACTGCAATCACCATAACCGTAGACTATAGTATTAAGCCTTTTGCACGCAACTGATATCCTGGTTGTAAGCGGATGACCCAGGGCCAGTAATGCCGTTTACAGGATCGAAAGGGGATAATCCAAGGCCACGTACTGCCATTCAGGATAGCATTTGCATTGCCAAATGAAGATTATTGATTGCTATCCGCTTAGCTGCACTTGCCAAAAATGTCAGTGACAAACATGCACTGTTATCTACTTGTCTGCAATGACTCTTCCGAAATTAACATTGTGACCCTCACCATCCAACTCCACTATAAAAAGAGTTTTCTTCACCTTGCACGGTTGCACCATATTACAAATAGGATGGTCTCTATAGTTCCAACCAAGTAGAATAGTAGATGCTAAGTTTAGACAGTTTAAACTTTCACCATATTACAACTGGTCGACTCATCAGTTAGTGAAGGTTTAATTCTTAATAATCTTTAGATGAGGGCCTAATGTCTATTTAGCGTTGGATGTAACCAGGAGTCCGGTTAAAACAACTTAGTAAATCTGAGTAGGACTTCATTTTTGAATGACTTGAAGACAAGTTCTATTCGACAATTGTTGTTAAACTAAAAATATATATTTATTTTAGGGCGGAAGCTCTCTAAACCCCTCCTTAAATCATATGTGACTAAAAATACTATGGGCTCATTTATTTGTTTCACACCATTTTTATGGGTCCACACTTTGGTTTTGTCAACATGAGGGGTGACACCAAACGTTTTCTCCAATTCCCATTACACATTGTGGTCACCAAAGTTTTTTTTTTTTTCCATAAAATAGGAAAAAGACATATTTTCATGATAATAAAGAAGGAAGTGGTAAGATCAAAGTTATACACAAATTAAGTTAAATAATAAATACATTTTATAAGAGATGACATTAAATTTTATATAAAAAGGTGATATGATATTTGCAGGCTTATGACATAACAATTTGAACATATATGCTTTTTCAAAAGTGACGTTAATTTTATACAATATAGTGATATATTTTTGCAGGTTATGTTTAACTCAGACAATATTTATTAGAAACAGTATAAAGTTGGTTGTAATTTACTGCTTAAAATAAATATGTTAAGTTGTGTCAAGTTGTCAACTGTTATATAATTTGTAAATCTCCCATTGACAAACATTCAAACAATTACCAAGTAAAATAGTAGAAAAGAATTTGTATACCATATAGCGTCTTGATAAAAGAAATGTCGAGTGTAACGGAATTTTTTACTGACCAGGTATCATCTTTCGTTCTAATAATTTATATATAGTTAGTGTAGTTATTGTTAATTACGTAGATTGTTTTATACTATGCATCAATAATTTCTTAAGATGCTTGTTTTATATAATACATCTTAATACTTAAATTATTTATAAAGCATTTTAGATATGTTTATTGTTTATATTATTTAACATTGTTTTAGTTGTTTTATATATATCAATCATGGTTAACTATTTTGATTTGGCTAATCAAGTTCAAAAAAATGGATAGTACTTCTCGTTGCTTTATTTCAATAATGTTTAACTACTATAATGTTTAGTTGCTTTATTTTAGATATTCATATTTATAGGTATTTGACTCAAATCAAGAATTAGTGGATTGGGCACAAAAAGTGGCACGCTCTTATGGTTTCATATTTATAGGTATTTGACTTGGCTCTCATGAATGCATGTGATAAAATATTTCCAAATGCTAACAAATTACTTCGTAGATGGCATATTAGTGAAAATATCACGAAACATTGCAGACAAAGTCTCAAGTTACACCAAGAATTTGCTTCTTTTAAGTGTTCTTGAGACAAATTTGTGAAAGCTCCAACAAAAGAAAAGTATGAGAAGCATTATTTAGATCTTCAAGACAAATTGATCTCTCATAGAGGTATGATCTTTTTTTAATGTTCCTTTTCTCTTTTCACCGTTTAGATGAGTTTTAAGGGTAAAAACATTTATGATCTTTCTTTATGTTGCTTTTCACTTTTTAGGAGTATGGAGATATTTGCATGATACTGCTTTTTTATTTTCCAAAAAGGAAATTACCTAAGGAGATGTAAATATGTAATGTTTATTTGACTGACTAAAAAAATTATGGTTATGTCATTGTTTATGTAATATTTATGTGATCCACGATCCATAAAATGTTTGATAGGGGTGTGCTGAAATAAGCCCCTTATATTTGATTATTAATTTCTTTTGCAATGGTACAAGCTAATACACTCATTAATATCTTTCTTTTTTAATTCTTGTAAAAGAAAATTCCAGATTAAATAAAAAATTATAAATTATAAATCTTTTACAGATTTAAAAATTACCATCATCTTCTTTTCTTTTCAAACCTCTACCCAATAGTTAGTTTTAAAAAGATATATATATATAGATATAGATATAGGTAGATACAAATATACATATACACATAGATATAGATGTATAGATATATGAACTGTGTTGTGTTAAACATATATAAAGAAAAAGAGTTATTATTTTTATGAAATAAACGTTATAAGAATGAAACCCAGATCATATAAAATTTGAGAGATTATCTTAGAAGAAAAAGATTTGGTTTATTTATCTTTGGATATATAGATTGGCAGATGGCAATAGATATAATATGGTGTATGTACGTCTAAAAGAAGGAAAGAAAATGTTATTTGAAGGTAAAAAAAAAGTTGATGTATAATAGTAATAGTCAAACTACAAATGTGGTCCCTATAAATGTGTCCGAGTATTACACTCAATTTCTAACGCTATTCTTTTACGTGCTCCAAACAGCCCCTTATTTTAGGTTGGATGTCTATAAGGTCGTTCCTTATAAAGCTTTTACCCCGCGTCTGAGAGGCGTCCGACGCGCAAGAAGCTTCAGACGTTACTAGCACCGCCGCGTCTGAAGGGTGCGTCTAAAGATTACTTCCAATTTTGAACGCAACTAGAAGTGGTAGTGGTGGGTCCAAGGATTGCTTGTATCCGTTGCAAACAAAAAAAAGATTTTTTCAAAATAAAATTCAAATATAACGGTTAGTTTCTATGATTTTTTTTCTTCTCCTATATATACCACTATCACACTATCCTTTTATTTCACACTATCAAACATACATATTTCTATCTTTCTTAAACCATCTTGAAGTGGAGGAACTGTCCGGTGGCATGGCAAGGGCAGTACACGCGAGGCGACAAGGGGCATCCCACAATCATGCTTGAAACGGTTGCTTCCTATGATTTGTGGATCTGGCATGCTTACTTTGGCTCTGCTGGTTCAAACAACGACATCAATGTCCTCAACAAATCAGATTTGTTCGACGATTTGCTTCAAGACAGGGCTCCTAAAGTAGAGTTTTCGGTGAATGGCCACCGGTTTGGAAAGGGATATTACCTAGCAGATGGTATTTATCCTGAATGGGCCACTCTTGTCAAGTCTTTCAAGTGCCCGATGGAGCCGAAAACCACCAAGTTCAAGAGATACCAAGAAGCTGCAAGGAAAGATGTCAAGCGAGCATTCGGGGTTCTTTAAGGTCGTTGGCAGATTGTTGAGCAACAAGCCCGGGCCTACGGTGTGAACAAGATAAAACGTATCATGTTATGTTGTGTGATTCTGCACAACATGATCGTTGAAGATAACGGGCGCGCAATTACAGAGTTTGAAGAAGAGTTGATAGCTAATACTGTCCTCCCACTCGCACGTGGTCTGAAAGGTGTTCAACACAGCTTCGTATGTATGGAGAGTTGCGCGATAGAAGGACTCACTATGAACTTCGCAATGCTCTGGTTGAACATGTTTGGAACCTCCCGGAACGCGGTCGTCAACGTTGATGTCAAGTTTTTTTTTTTTGTTCTAATAATGTGATTTTTCACAATTTATGTTTTCTAGTTTAATGTTTAAGTTTTAGAATAAATGTAATGTGTTTTATGTTTTTTTTAAGTCTTGTAATTTGTTTTTCTAATAATAAAATGTGTTTTATTTATAATAGATTGTGTTTGTTTAATTTTGTGAAAAATAAAAAAGAAATAATATAATAATAGATGAATAGTGTTAGAAGTGGGTTAGAAGTAAGGGTTATAAGGAAAGGGTATTCTTGGTGTGTCTAGAAGTGATGAATAGTGTTAGAAGTAGGTTAGAAACGGTTCCTTATAAGGAGAGACCTAATGACTAACAATCTTTATAAACTCTTGTACACTAACTGACATGTCACATGACATAACCCTCCATGTCATATCATTAACTGTCATATCATTAACTTATCGGTTAGAACTTAACTCAAGTTAACTTTTTGTTTTCAGTCATTTATGTTTGATATCTTTCTACCTATTAATAATCTTCTCTCTCCTCTAAATACAAAATCCACAACACAAATCAAATACTTATAAGTTATAACCCAGAAGTTAATTTTTCCTTTTTCTGGATCAAACATGTTTTGTATTTAGATTTCAGTTATTTCATTATTTAGGTTTTTCCAATACTTAAAACTTTTTTCATGGGTTGTTTGGATTTGTTATCGATTATACAACCCAGTTTTTGTTGATAATTGTTTTTCCTTTACTTTTCTTCTCATTCTTTTTTAATTAACACTGTGAGACTCAATTGTTTGGTATTAAAGTTTATTGTAACTTGTCAAAAATAAAACTAAAAAATAATAATTCTGGGCGCTTGATGATAGAATCCACCATCTCAAGTTTTAATTGAGGGTTGTCCATATACTTTCTTATTTTTGAAAAAGAAATTTAGGCTATCTCCAATGGAGGTGTCCTTAGGTGCCCTTGGATATCTTTTGGCGTTGAAGCTTGTCCAAAACTAAGGATTTTTTTAAGGACGCCCTTACCTAAGGGCATGCACTTACTTGTTCTTACCTAATATATTTTTGTTTTTAGTAGAGGTAAAAGGATATGTAAGGATGTTTGTATGGTTGGAGATAAAATTATAAGATTTGAATGATTTGTAAGGATTTATAAGGATATGATAACATTGAAGATAGCATTAATAAATGTAAATCTATAACTATATTCCCGCCTCTTGAGACTACATTCCCGCCTATCTCTCGCCCTTTTATTTTTTTTCCCTTTTTTATTTAATAAAAGATTGAAAAAATTAAATAAACCCTTCAATCAAGCTTCTTCCCAAACACCTTCCCACAATTCAACCTAATCCTCCTTTAGAAATTTCTGCAGATCATTCCGACACAGATTATTTTTTGCTCCCCATTCAATTTTGTATACAATTGATTACTAATTTGAATACAATGAACAATCATCCATAAAAAAAAGCCCTCTAATTCCGGTCGGGATTTATTTCCAAAAGCTCGAAAATTGCTTCTACCCCGCCATCTAATTCCTCTGCAGTTCATCTCCAGGTTTGTATTTATCTATCTATATGTATACGATTAACTGAATTATTCCGATTACTTCATTTCTCAACTTTTATCCTATCAGCCGTTAGCACTCCACCTACTAGAATATGTACGACAAAGAGTATGGGTTTAACTCAAGTAAAACTCGCTAAAAATTGTCAATTTGAAATTCGAATATGAGATTATATCAAGCTTTCAAAATTTGATTATTGGAACTTGAATTCGGATTATTAACTAATGGTGTTTTTTTTTGTCAAAGGTTATTCGTTTCACACTTGCTTTCAAGATATTCGAACTGCCGCATAATGGAGAGCTATTAGTGATGGTGTACCCACCCTACGATACGCAAAACCTGCCACACGAAGCATCAACAGAATGCGGTGCGGCACGAAAGAACGTCAGATATCGCACAAAGCAAAAAGGGAAGGAACTAATTATCCATAAATAAAGAGATTCGATTCCATCCTTGTAAGCAGATAATTAAGGAAATGGTTGAGGTCGATCGAAGACCTAGGAAACCCTAAAGAAAAGTCTACTTTGGCGCCATTTTCCTCCCGCTCAAATTATCTCCTATAAATAGGAGATCCAAAAGACCTCCAAGGCACGACGGAACTCATTCATATACACATACACACGCACATCTCGTTCGATTGGCGTAAAGAGGCTAGAACCTTACCTTCAGGAAATCGCCAACGAACGACCCAAAAACATCCACCACCCCATCTTCATCCGAACCTCGGTTCGGTGTACAAACAATTAGAACTCATTCTGCAGTTCGTTTTCACTCCAAGTCATATATGGTGACAAACTATGATCCTAAAATGTTTTGCCAAAGTGATTCTGCTGTAACATATGTTACATGGTTAGATGAGTTGCTTATATTTCAAAAAGTGAGTTGTAATATTGTTTGAATCATTTCTGTTTATAAAAATTGTTACTTGAAGACTCTTAGTCCCTTCCCATATTACTTAATCAATGTCCCATCTGGTGATGTCAATTGTTGTCATAGGTTTACATTTATTGCTCAGATACCACTATCTACATATATTTATTCCAATTATTATACTTAAGTACTCACATGAAATATTGTTTATACAGAGAATGTGGCAAAGGACTTTACAAGAGAGGGAGATATAGAGATCTTGCTTAAATCTTTTGGGGCTCATGTTTACAGTGGATGCAAATGGTTGTTCTTTGTTATTTTATTGAATGTCTTCTATTTATTTATATATTTATTGTAAAAATGTACATGTTAGCATATCAATTATAACTCATTGATACGAAATCTATAATACACATCATTTCAAGCAAAGCTAATTTCCCTAAAACGAAATCTCAAAAATACTTTTTGAATCTACCCGTCCATCGGACAGGCCTGAAAAAAATGAATAATTGTATATAGCTTATTCCTTTAATTGTAAGGGACCACCATTGCTTATTAATACTGTTCGTGTAAATGGAGTTATGTGAAAGAAAATTTGATTCGTCCGGATGTATTCAGAGCGAGAGGTCTAATATACGTTGTCTTAACCGGGTCTGCGTTAGAGATAGAAGTCATGTGACATGTGAGTTAGTATTCAAGAGTTTGTAAAAATTGTTTCTTTTATTTTAATGAGTTTTGCTAAACACAGCTTTTAGGGTTATAATTAAGGTCCATTAAATAGTTATACCCTAAACATAAAATTCAGGTATAGACTTTTGATGTGACAGATACAATTTTTATTATGCGGGAGGCTTCATTTAACATTTTATTTGTTATAGTTAATTATTTTAGATTCTTGAGGTGTAATTTTGTACCGTATTGAATTTGCAAGTTGCAATATCTTGCTAGTTTTTTAACATAATAAATTTGATCTTTAGGAGAATTCATTCACCAATTGCGCCAATCATGCATATATGCGCATAAAATCATTTCATAATGATATTGTTAATGATTATGATTATATTAAGGTAGCTTACGTATCTTTTTATTCCAAATTGGCTTTAGAATCATCGAACATTTTAGTTGAGCTAATTAAAAAGTAGCTTCGCCTTCTATTCAAAAAATAAATTACCAACATTAAAATCTGTATGAGTATCAATCATTTTCCTTATTTGTTATATACTATATACAATCCACGCATATACTATACTCTCTAACTTTGCTACCGCCTCGATTGCAAATCTATTCTTCACTTTTTCGTTTGATGTGACTCAAAATAATTATCTATTTGCAGATTACTAAAGAATATGGAGAAAAGAGTACCAAATCTTGTTAACTAGATTCACATTTAAAAAAAGTTAACGGTTGTTTGTTTTTTTCGCCATTACTGAAAGTATAAAATGACTGAATAATTAAATAATGTATGTACGTGTTAAGTCAATACATATGTATTTTTATTTATTAAGTAAAAAACAAACAAGCTTGATTGACTTAATATTGACTTAATAGATTAAATATTTTTAATTAAGTAATTATAAACAAACAGGACCTTTGTTTAATTTATTTGGATATATATGGCATATTTTATCATTTTATCTACTACGTACACATTACAACCAAGTACTTAAAAATTTAGCATCAATAATATATCGGGGACCATGAAAATGAAGGAGAATTCGGAGGAGAAGGATAAGATGACGAAGAAGAAGATTTCGATGAATTTGTTGTATAGTTCATAGGATTCCGAATGAATAATGGAACCATATCTTCAAGCAATCCTTGTGAACTTATCGCGACTTCTTCATGTGTCGCATCTTGATCATAACGACTTGTCAATATCGTGGGTTGTTCGTCATGTCTTGTTATGCTTTCTTCTTCGGGGTCTTTGGTTGGTTGTTGTTGATGCACCCCTGACTCGACGTTGAATTTTCTTGACTTTTTAGTAGGCGGGTTATAAGGATTGTCCGACGACTGACCAAATACGAAAAATGGGTACATGTAATGAAGGTGAAGTCCTTCGTAAGTGATGATTAATGTGTCTGGATCTTCATTTGATCGCTCAACCTGTTTCTTCGCACCACATCGTGGGTTCGTGCACTTATAATAACTTCTGTATCAATAGAAAAAAAAAAAATTGTTACGACTTATTGCATTTGTAGCTTTTTCAATTATATAAATTCTTTTCAAACAAATTAAAGGTACGTACAATCGTACGTAAGGGCCATAAATGTTTTTTTTTTTTTTAATTTTAATTGGTCAAAGTAGTTTAAAGAAAAGAAGAAAGATTTTGCTTATTGCATTTCTTAACCCGTTATTATTATTATTTGTTTTAATATATTCGAGAGTAGAAGTCATATTTTGACACTGTAATGACATATTTTACTGTTTATTAATATGTGGGTCCAAGATAGTGTTCACATCTTCCCTCAATATTATTAAAAAAACGATAAGCAATAAGGTTCTCCTATAAAAACACCCTAATTCGACATAAATATTCAAATACCCAATATACGGAAATATTCAAATACCCAATATACGGAAATGTACGTATCATGAGTGTTTGAACATCCATCATACAGAATTATACATACCGTATGGCGAGTGTTTAAACATCCTAACATACGGGAAATATACATTGATATTTCTAATATGTTAATTTGTCTTTTTTTTTCAAAGTGAGTATACTTCCCGCCTGTATAAAAACATACTCGCGTATAATGAGTGTTTATATATGTCAAATTAGTTGGTGTGTTTTATATGAACATATTCCCAAAACTAATAAGAGTACGTCATGATACATAGATAAGCTTACAATTAATAATACTCGTATAGAATTGATATGATGTGTTAATTATATATATACCTTGGGTTAGAGCTGTTCTTAATAGCTTTCTGACCATACTTGCGCCATTTATAACCATCATCAGCCATTACATTATTCCCATTGCCTTTTATATGTAGTATATACTTGTTGTCAACCCTACTCCCTCCTGTTCTCTCCATTTCCGAAGATATCCTGCACTTACACGTACGTATTGGGCCATTTTAATTAGTTATTATAAGTATCAACACTACATATATATCTACGTACACAAAGTTAATATATCTATAAATGAACAATATATATACCTATCTAACAATGAAGAATCGCCGTGAGTATTATCTGTGTAACTTGAAGCCGACAATGCTGCTTCAATATCGGTTATTGTAGGGCCAGAGTATAAGTTCGATATGAGATTGTTTAAGGAGGTACTATCGAAAGAATCACTAGTGATTTCTTGAGGCATTAAAAGGAATGGCGACTCGTCGTTGATAATCTCTCTTAGAAGATCATCTTCAAACTCTTGTGAAAAATTGGATGCCTCAAAATCTGCCATTGTAAGCTTCACAATTTAAATGCACAAAAATGAAGGGGTGGTTGTATGTAAGGTTTTGTATTAGGTAAGGTAAGGTATATAAAAGATGTATAGAATGAGGGAAGGTGAGTGAGAGTGGAGTGGATATATATTTTTATATGTATAAGAAGATATATATGTGGTAATGTTATATAAATGGAGTTGGCCTTGACCTTATTATAAGTGTTGTTTAGCTATTTTCATATATAGCAATCATAGGTTGACATTTTATTTTTTTAATTGAAAATAAGAAGTCAATTATTGTGGTAAAACTCATGCATACTATATTGACCATGAAAGGACAGTCTTGCATCATGTGTATTTTGGAGTAGCATGCATGTGAATGTTTATCTTCTGAATATATATGCTGTGGTACGTACGCATCATCACAATAAACAAGAAGGAGGTAATATAATGTTGTTTAAATATATCATATATGAAAAAGGGTAAATGAGTGAGAACTCTCTAGTCTCATGTACCGAATAGATATCCTGAGTCACTATCGCATAGACTACAGCCCGGTGACTCCCAAGAAAAATATGTGGGAGGGAATAAATCTACTTAGCAAAAATTTGAACCCGTACCTTTTAGCCGCATAGAAGTCTTTGTTTGGGGGTGGTACACTGGGGTTTCACCCCATTGATTAAGTATATCATATATGTTAAAAAGGTAAAACTGTTTCATATATTAAATTTGTGCTCCATTTGTTTTTGTAAGGCACTATAAAATCAACAAATTACCTGGATAGATAGGATGATGTTTGAGATAAATGTTAAGCAAAGTAGACAGAAATGCTAATATGTACCTAGCTTCTTTGGTATTTTCAATTACATTAAAACTAATCTATTAATATGATTAAAACTATCATTTTGTATTCACCACGTATCACATGTATTGTTTCCATTTTATGTTAGTTCTACACATCTACATGTTTTTCTATTTAATTGGTTGGGTGTTTTTGGTATATAAATCATTTTTTTAAATTCATTGAATGTTGTATGTATTAAGTGACTAAATGTATAAATAATGTATATATAACTCACACTTATATTTGTTTATTAGATCAAAACATAAACGTAAAATTTGACTGAATATATTAAGTTTTTGATTTTTAAGTTTGTTAAAGTAAAGAGAAACAGAGCCTTATATAACTAAATGATTCAAATGTATGTAGCTTAACCATGATATTTCTAAGTTCTTTTACGAACCCTATCGTGGCCTAAGATTAATGTACCTAACACGCAGGATTTTAATTTGAGATAGCTGTTCAAAAAAAAATAAAATAATATTGTTCACAACCCAAAGAAACGAAAGAATCTATATTAATTTGATGCCTTCATAGTGAGGTAATTACTAGAATATTGTCTATAAAGGAGGTTACGTTGTGGTAATTATTAACTAGATTGCTATAGAAAAGGAGGTTAAGGAAATTGTGTATTTTAGGTGTAGATTGACTTTTGGATACAACCAAAAACACCATTGATGGAGGGGAGCAGTAACCATGGCTTGCTAACTTGGCTGTATTCTTTGCTTGGGTCATTTCTCGTGGATTTGTTTGTCTCTTGTATGCATACAACTTTGACATCTAACAACTGGACCATTAATACCTAAACCATGATTTTTGGCTTCTTACTCAAAAGTCAACCACTATTTGCATAATTCATAAAAACAATGCTGTCCCCTCTAAATTTGTACGCTTTTGTGTCTATGGTTTTCTTTTGAAGAGCAAAACTGTATGGATCATGTGATCCCGTTGAAATGTAAACCTTCCGCGTGTGATAACGGTGTGATGCTACCTATATTGTAGAGGATGTGGAGCCTAGTAGCTAGCTAGTTTTTGGCCTTTTAGGAGCAGGGGATGAGGAGGGGCTTAGTTATATGTGGAACATTATTATATAATTTTGAGTTAATGCAAGAATGGTCATTATGGTTTGTTCACTTTTGCATTTTGAGCTCCTTTCTAGTTTTACTAGCACTCATGGTCCCTAGAGACGGGTGGTTTTGTTGCAACTATATATGGTCCGTAAAGTGAAGCGTTAAATGCCCATGTACTCCACTCACGTGAGGGGTATTAACGTTCATTCATCTCCCACCGACCACTTCTATCCACTTTGGGGATAGGCAAATCCAATATTATATGATTCATATATATGGAAAAAGTGAATATAAAGATTGTACGAAAAAGTGAATATAAAGATTGTACGACAATTAAGCTTCGCTGTGAAACATCTTACATATTTAATTTTTAAATGTTTTGAATGTTGTAAAACGCTTCACCAAGTACACATTCAAAGTGCAAATTAAGTTAGAAGAATAGATTCCAGCTTAGATTAGGATATTATTATCTTTAATATAAGATCAACCTTGTTTTACCAAACAAGTCCATTACCCAAACTTAATCTTCAACCACTTGAGTTTTGCACCTCCTTACTGAACTTACACTAAGATTTGTGTTCATCATGAACGGAGAGCCTAAAAGAAAATTCACAGAATAGCCGAACTCCATAAGTAATATTCTAATAGCACTCTAACTCTAGGTCTCAAATTAATGTCTCCAATGGTTGCTCAAGAAAAGGAAACAACAAAACAAATGTACGTTAATGATGTGATCATGAAGCTTATCGATCCATGGAAGATTGAGATTTGGAGTAGCCATGCGTCAATTCGAGCTTACTCGAGTCATGAGAAAGAAACCATACTTCACGAGTCTACGCGTCTATAAGAAAAACCAACCTTAAAGGTCCATACTTATCGTATGATCCAAGAAACCTAAACCCACAACCAATGTGAATATCTACATAAGTGCACAAAAAGGATGGACTGTTAAAAAATGTTTGTTTGTGATGAATTTTAGGGTTGAGCTTGTGTTTGTTTGGGCCTGAAACCTGAACCGTTTCATTTCATTTTTCTACTTTTGAAACCGTTGGGTTCGGTTTTTGTTCGACTCGGTTTATATGTTTGGATTAGTCATCTTAAGGTCAGGTAACACAGTTCGGTTTTGGATTTTTCATTTTCTTTTTGCTTTTAATAAATAAATCTTGTTTATTAAGATATATAAATATAAATAAAACATTAACTTAGGAACGTAAAAAGTACGAGTGATAAACTGAAATATAGCATTGAATTTTTATTAACAAATTATATCTTTTAAGTGTTGAAAACTGTATGCTTTTTTATAGACCGAATTGATCTTGTTAACAGCAACAACAATAACAACAAGATCCAATCTCTATAAGCGGGGTATGGAGAAGGTAAGACGTAGACAGTTTTATATTTACGCAGAGGTAAAATGACTACTTTCAAAAGACCTAAAGTGTAAAAAATAGAGGGGTCAAATTGATCTTGTTAAGCATTTACATATTATACAACTGATTTTGATTTATACACTAAAAACACACAAAAGTGTAATAAATATATTAATATATCTACTAATATGAGGTTAGTTATTATAAAACAAGTATTAATATAAAATAAATAAGACAAGATCTTAGCCCTTAGATCGTGATAAAATTGATGCACGAAGATTCACGAAACACAAGTATTATAATGATGCACGATGATTTCCATGGTGTCCGGTGATTTTCAACGAAGAGAAACCTATTGTTTTATTTGTTTACTTTAATACTTGTTTTATTTTACCTAGAACCCTACCAATATATATACAACAAGGTCCTAAATTCATTTATAAACAAATAGGAACCCTTGGATAGATTTTATCCTTAATTTAGAGCCATTGCAAGGCCGGTGTTTAAGATGGGCAAAGTGGGCGACGGGTCGAGGTCCGATTTTTTAGGAGGCCTAATTTTTTTATTGTATATATATTAAAATTTATATATATATATATATATAATTAACTAAGCTCATTATAAATTTTAACAATCATTAAAAGTTAAAACATACAACTTAGTCCACGTAAAAAGTCTACTAGGTTTTAAAAAAAAAGAAGTTATCAACCAATTTGCTATGAAAAATGTTAATAAACTACTCGAATCCTCTGCTAAGCATTACGATATGTTATTTCAATAGTATAATTTTGCATTTTTTTAAAAAAAAATTTTGAACAATAACTTTTGTTAATTAATTTTATTGATGTAACATTTATTGTCATTATAAAAGATTAGGGTCTATAATACATTTTTTTACGCTTAGTTTATGGATCCTTTTTTTATGTTCGGCCTGGATCCATAAATCTTTAGAAACGGCCCTAAGCCATTGGATCATATTTAATTATTTCATCTTCTATCAATGACAGTATTAATGCTAACACTTTATATGATGTGTCAAAATATACCCTTCTTAGTATACCGTAAATAACAACTATAATATGTATCATTCGAACTCTTTAGACAAAAGTAATATTAAAAAATAAATAATGTATGGAATGCTAAGTAGGTACGTACGAAAATAGTTCATTTTAAAAAAAAAAACCAATGTACCACATCTTATCATTAATGAATTTTGTTAGTTTTGATTTGCATAGTAAATTAACTGGACTTTTAATCGAAACGAGAATCATATTTGGAAAATTCTTCAATGTGATAACATATATATACCTCGCATGAAGTTAATTCTATCTGACAAACGAATTTTTTTTCGATTTCAGAAAAGACTATTTTAAAGGAGAGAGCTAGATTAATTAAGAATAAAAATTAAGCTTTAAAAAAAACTCAGGGGTGTCAAGTGTACCCACAACTTTATCTTTTAGTTATAATATAGATATAGATAATTGGTTAAAAGGAGCAACATATATTTATGTTTGAAAATAAATTTTTTGAAGAGAGTATAAAAAAAAAATAGTAAAGGACGACAACTTCAAATTGTTCTTATCCCATTCTATTGTGAATCAAATAAGCATATGATAGATGATGGTGTTCAGTCTGATTGTTGTTTAGTGACTTGGTGGTATATTAATGATATGTATATTTGTTTTTTTAACATATAATCAAGTATGAGTAAGTTTTTGCAACATTTATATATACGAAAAAAATAAGACAATATCCGTATAACACGACGACGCTGACAATTAAACTACCCATGACGAGCCGGAACTAAAGAACCTTGAATCCTAACAAACTTAAAAATATAAATAAATAAACCTCTTATAAATGACGAGTTATAAATTTTATAAAAATTTGTACTATTTAGAAATGGGTTGAAACAGAATATGGTTTATTACTCCCATGATCTCCCCCAACATTTATATAAAGAGAGAATTGATATTAATATCAATATATTAAATTGAGACTAAAAAGTTATTAAATAAAAAACTATATAACTTTCAAAAAAAATAAAAAAAATAAAAAACTATATAACCATGTATAAAACTTGTCTAAGTTTTGGTTATAATATTAGAAAATGATCATGAAAATCCTAAGGCCTTAAATACTTAAAAACTTGTATATATTATATTCTAAAAACCACCTTTTGAATTTTTTTTTAATTATAAATTTTAATGCATTAAATTAACTTTTATTGATAGTCTAAAAGTTGTTATTAACAAAACCCAAATTATTAAAATATTTCAAAAAATTATTGGGTCTATGATAATAGCTAACTGAAAAGGTTAAAATATTAAGAAAATATATTTATTAAGAATTTTAGAGTAAATTCATCTAATATCTATGAGATAGAAATATCATAAATTAATAAAATTAATGGCTTTGATTAGTTAAAATATTTTTATTATTATATTCTTTTCAATTTTATCATAAACATCACTTTTAATAAAAATTAATAGGATTTACAAAAATTACTATCCACCCGAAATACTATATGGATTTCACTCCTCTAGTTATAGCAAAAGTAATCATACTAAATATATGAGCAACATTACATGCTCCAATGTCTTGTATAACTGAGAACTTCCTGATTTGCTTGACCAGGGTCAATGCATCATTCTCAAGTTTTCCAAATGAAGATAATGGAAAGGGGATAAACCTATATTTAATATCTGCACATTTAGCTATATACTTATCCCGTTTACGTTGTGCAGCCTCAACCATTGCATGATTAGGCACAAATTCAATCATACCAGTCTGCGTCAAAGGCGATGACCATGTCAAATCAATACATACATTAAGCATCCATCCCATCAGTAAAACAATATATCAGCTGTGCATAAAGGTTTTCTTTATCTCCAATAAACCCAATATCAACTTCTTTACGAGTTGAAACCCATACCAAAAGTGAATGTTAGCCAAGGTGTCACGCACCAAATTATGTCGGTGTTTAATACCAATAATATCAACACGTGATACAACATGGTCCCCAAAATATCTCTCAATCTTCGATTCTGATATCATATTAGGAGAGGGGATGAAACAAAAAGGAAAGAGCGAAAAAAGAGCACAAATGAGCACAACATTTGACCTAAATATCTTCGTGAAATACCCTGGATTAACAAATATATAGATTAATAATTAGTTAGCAAAATTGTGTTTAATACCAATAATTAGTTAGCAAAATTGTGTTTAATACCAATAATATCAGCACATGATATAACATGGTCCTCAAACTATCTCCCTGAAATACTTTGGATTAGCTAATATAAAAATATTAATTAAATAAAGGTGAACATTTTAATAGGTTGATATTTAGTTAGCAAAATTGTATTTTAGTATTTACAAGAAAAATATATTTACTCGCGTATTACGCGAGACAATAATATAGTTAATTAATATACGTAATGATTATAATAAAATTATGAATATAAAACAACTGAAATAGATATTAATTTGGATTATATTTGACTGGGTTGCTTTTCTGATTGGGTCGGTTTTACACTTTTGTCTTTTTAAGTTTTTCTCACTTTTTTGTTTTTCTCACCCCTAATCATAAATTGTAAATATGTATACTATAGAGGGAGTATCTTGTAAGGCGAAACATTGGTATTAAAACTCTAACGATTGGGATGTAATGTAACATTTGTGTTAATTAACGAAAACATTCACTTTCCTTTTGGAAGACACATACACTTACAGAAATTACAGTCACCTAAAACTTAAATCAGATAACTAATTAAAGAACTTTTAATTGTAATTAACAATAATGATTATACGTATCTTTCTGTGATGCCCCTTAGGGGGGTGGGAGTCGATGCGGTGAACCCCGGCCCCGCGTGGGAACACCGCCGCCGGTGGGTCGGGGTGGGGAAGAGGAGGAAGAAAATGGGGAAGCTTCACCGAGGAGAGAGAAATTGGAGTGGGGCCCGCGCGCAGGAAAAGAGCCAGTGGTGGCTGGACACGTGGCGAGGGGAGCGTGTATGTAGCCGTTGTTTTTTTTTTTTCTTTCTTTCTTTCTTTTACCTCTTTCTCTATATATATACACTCTTTTCTTCTTTAAACAACACACAACTACTCTCATTTTCACTACATTTTTATAAAATTCAAACACCCCAATCTTTTCATCACTAATTTCTTACACCCAACACCAAAAAATATGGCTTCCGGTATTTTGGATAATTCGAGCGACTCTCCCGACGAGTCAAACGATAGCTCTATGGAATTCTTTGTTAACGCGTTACACTTTCTTGAAGATACGACAACTTCTAGTGCTCCTCAAACTCGACGGTATACGGACCGGCATCGGGAAATTGGTCTTGATACTCTTTTGAACGATTGGTTCGTTCAACAACCAAAATACGAAGACGATTACTTTCGAAAGAAGTTTCGAATGGACAAGACCATGTTTTTAGATATCGTGCGCGACATTGAAGCAAACTTCCCGTATTTCCAAGAACGTTACGATGCAAGAGGAAGAAAAAGTTTTACGGCGATACAAAAATGCACATCCGCCGTTAGGCAACTCGCGACGGGTAACGCACCAGACGAGTATGACGAGTATTTGTGCATGGCAGCCGGAACCACACGAGAGACCCTTGATTATTTTTGTGACGCCATCATTCGGTTGTATAGCCGAGAGTACCTACGCAGGCCGACGTCACACGACGTTGCACGCATCTTCGAGGCCCACGAGCTTCGTCATCATATGCCTGGGATGCTTGGTAGCATCGATTGCACACATGTCGAGTGGTCGGGATGTCCTAGACGTTTGAGAGGGCAATACACGAGGGGTGACCACAACAGTCCAACTATTATGTTTGAAATCACCGCGTCACATGATTTGTGGATTTGACATGCTTTTTTCGGTGTCCCGGGGTCGAACAACGACATCAACGTGTTGAACCAATCCGATTTGTATGTCACAGCGCGTAACGGAACGGCTCCGGATTCTTCATTCCACGTGAATGGGCGAGATTATAAACGTGGCTACTATCTTAGTGATGGGATCTACAACAAGTGGTAAACACTTGTTAAAGCATACCCGTATCCAACCGACCCTAAGGAAAAAAGATTCAAGAAATTGCAAGAGGCGGCCAGAAAAGATGTCGAGCGAGCTTTTGGTGTCCTCAAAGGTAAATGGAAAATTCTTCAACGACCTCTTCGACCTCTAACGAAAGACAAAATTGGAAAGTATGTTCATACATGTATTATCTTACACAACATGATCATTAAGAGGGACGGGAGGGCAATCTCACCGGTCCATATAATGGACCCGCCAGTGCAACCGGTGTTCGATGAAAGTGTGTATGCGGAGTTGATTGACGAAGAAGTTCACCATCGCCTTCGATATGATCTTACGGAGCACGTATGGGCTCAAGATTTGACGTATCTCGATGATTAGTTTTTTTTTTAGTAATATGTAATGTTTCTTTTTTTTTAAGTATTTATTTAATGTTTATTGTTTTTAAGTATTATGTAATGTTTATTTTTTTTTAAGTATTATGTAATGTTTCTTTGTTTTAATATAATAAAAGGGTATGTTTTTTAATTTTAAAATAATTTGTGATTTTGTTAAGTAAAAATAAATGGAAATAAAAAAGATGATGTGGAAATTGGGGTTGGGGTGAGTAGCGTCACCAATTTGGGATGATTTGGGGTGAATTGGGGAAGTTTGAGGTGGAGAGTTTTTATTGGAAGAAGGTGATGTGGATATTTGGGAAACTTTGGGGTTGGGGAAACCACTCCCACCCCTCTTAGAACACCCTAAAACAACATAAGAAGCAAAGGTGCATAACTTTAGCGTTTGCCGAAACCAATTAATAGATAAAAGAGCATATGGTCGAGATTGGGTAAAGATGTGTGAAATTTCAAACGATTAAGTTAGGTATCATGAAATAAAAAAAGAACTCCTTGGCATTTTCAAATTTCACATGCGAAAAGCGAATGTTCAAGTGTATAAACAAGTGCATATACGAATTTTCAGACGTGAAAAGTTGCATAAACATATGCATATTATCTCCAACTTAACCCTTCACTATATTGTTAAGATATTTTTAGTAAAGAAAGGAAAGGAATGAGAAGGGAAAGAAATATTTAGAAAATGCATCCTTAAGATTTTTTAAAAGGTGGAAAGGTGGAAAGGGGAGGGGAGGAAAAGGAGAGGAAGTTACAGTGTAAATTGCTTCAACATCTTTTCTCTCAAAATTAGGATGATTTACTTATCTCTCCTTCCCTTTTTTTTCTTTATTAACAAAAACTAAAGAATACAGTGACATTAGCTTGTTTTGAAATCACCTGCCAACACGTACATTTCTAGCAAAACCAATAATAAACGTATATATATAGGAGTATGCCAACATAATTGAAGACATCATATATTATTTAACACATGTACGTTCTTTTATATGAATGATAACAAGAAGCTTTATACCTTTTACGATTTTCAACTCAGTCTTTGGATTTCATTCTTTTATGCAAAAATTGAGTCAATCATCAAGGCCAACTAGGCAACTATTTCGTAACCTTTGAGGTTGACCTGACCAAAACTCAAAGTCCACCTCATATCATTCTTTAGATATCTGTCCAACCTATAATCAAATACGTATTAATGCAAAATAAAGAGAATATATGAAAGAGAAAAAAATGCACAGATATAATAACTTTTCGGAACACAAGCTAAAATTTTATAGTTAAGCGGCATTTGGAGATGTTTGTTCCATATCAAATATGAGAGAAGCATGCATTGGAGTTGAGGGATAAGTAATCTGCATCCCAAGGATTAGTTAACTAGACGTACTGACATGTTATAATAATTAAACCTCAGGATGCAGATTACTTGACCCTAACCCAATATTAAGTTATATTAGAATTTGATATTTGATATTTAGAACATGAAATAGAATTCATGCTGGTGAAGATAGAATTGATGCTCATGACTAGAGTAGATGGGATCTATTTATAATCACCCCAAAAGCTTTTGGGGATCAAAATGGGGTCCTTTGTCCATTTAGCTATTTAAGCTTGATAGAAGGAAATATCTGTGTAATTAAAGGTTCAAAGTAGAACAATTACTACATTTGATGAAAACTACTATCTTTGTATATCATTAATAACTACTCCGTACTAACTATTAGTTATATGCAAGTAAGGCAAAACTATTATATTTTGCAAGTTGCGTTTATTTTAAAATACTTTATTTTATTCGTAATTCAAGGTAAGTTTACGTTAAAAAATCTACCATATTTATGTGGGAATATAAACTTGGTAATATGCTAGAATGTTAGAAAAATATTTTATTTTTTCCCTTCGATTCAAATGTTTAAATTTGACTTATTGAGTTTTTGTTATCTATTTTTAACTGATATCAATAAAAAAATACATACAGCCTTTAGGGCTGTGTTTAAGGTGCATAAATTATTTGTACATTTACCATGAAAATCAGGGGGCGGACTTTTAATATGGAAGGTACAAATTTTTTTATGCACGTTAAATACAGTCCTGATAACTGTATTTAGCATTTCCCTTAAAACTTAATCTATTCATTCATATTTATTACATCAACTATCGTATGTCATAAATAAAAATATTTTTAATCAAATTCAAAAAGAAATTCAAAAGTCAAACTAATATATATATATACATACATATATAAATTAAGATGAATGGAGTGTATGCATGAGAGCCAGGGTTGAATTAAGATTTTAAGACAATGAACTTCAACAATTTATGCCAAAGTGAGAATGTTACTGATCTAATACCTAAATTAACGTGTATAAAAAATTGAATTTTACTTATTAAAAGTCTATATATAAATTCTATGTTAATTATATAACTATTTTACATACACTCTAATTATAATATATACTAGTCTTAATATCCATACGATATACAGATTGTTTATTAATTTTCTAATATATATACTTTATAAATATATTATATATGACACATATCGATTAAATAAAGTGCCTTATATGTTTATCCATTAGAAGTTTAGAACGCTAATCTTGTTTTAATTATCGTTAGATGGATGTTATAATAAATACTTCATAATAATATCATTTAAATTCTTAATAACGTTAGTGTATTATTGATAATAATATCATTTAAATTCTTAATAAGGTTAGTGTATTATTGATAAGTTCTTTGACTTTGGTCCAACACATTTGTGAAATTTTGGAGTATAAGTAGAATAAATTATCTAAAAAGAAAATCTATTAAATTTTAAATTGTATTAAATATGATTGCTTGAATTTTTAAGTGGGTTGGTTAGGGGTATCTTCTAAATTCACTATGTGAGGCCCGGATGTGAGTTTTTCCCAAGAACTCAGTTTTGATTCTTGGGTTTCTTAACTCAAAGTATTTTCTATGAGGATGGGGTTGAGGTCTAGCACATCGCTGATTAAAATGACCTTCAGCACGTCTGAATCGAAACTAACTTTACAAATAAATTAATAAATAAAGTTATATCTTTATTTAAAAAAAACATTAAATAATAATAGTAGTAAATAACAATAATAGGTGTTGCTACGTAAGTTAGTTAATGAAACTAAACCAATTCGTAAGTACATAGTTGATCATTATTATCTTGAGGTGGATTTGTAAAAGATTTAAACTAAAAAAGGAGGAATTGTAGAATATCTAACATTCGTTACAAATTATATTTAATTTTAATTTTATATGTTTCATATTTTTAATTAATAAAATAATAAATTTATTATTATAGAAATCCTATTCTAATACGGATATATGATATTTATTAAATAGGTTATTTTTTAATAAATACAATTAAAAAGACACTTGTCGTCTTAACAAGACACTTGTCGTCTTAACACGACACCACTTGTCGATCAAAATATGCTACAATCAAAAAAAAAAAAATGCTACAATCCTGTTTTAGTTTATTGGTAGATAGATTTGTATTTAACAAAATCCATAGTTAATTAATGTCACGAATTATTTGTAATTACGAAAAGTAGTAGATATACCTCATTTTACATGTAATATGTAAGTAAGTAAGTAACTGCCCAGTGCCGCCTTCCGCGGGTTTTGAGCCCCAATACCTCGACGGTGTATGGGAGAGGTTAAGATGTAGGCAGACCTTACGTTTACCTAAGTAGAGAGGCTGCTTCCAGTATCTACCTAAATGGTAGAAAATGCTCTCCAACCTTTGCATGGGATGAGGATCGAACCCATGACCTCTGTTTCCAGAAGCAAGGGTGTTTACCACTGATCCAACCATGCTGCTTATTTTACATGTAATGTGTAACACTTGAAATTCTTTTGCCAAATATTCCACATATACAACTTCCCTTAACATTCTCGATCTCTACTTTTAACATATACCGATTAGTATTCCATATTGGTTACCGAGATTTGCAATTTTACGAATAGATTAACTGCATATAATTATAATAAAAGAAAGGAAAATGCTAAATAAACCCCTTAGGAATTCACTTAACATGCATAAAAAAGTTGTATGTTTCCATTTCAAAAACACCTTTGAATTTTATGATAAATGTACAACTATTTAATGCACCTTAATTAACGACAACTCTTACAGCTTCATTTAAAGGAAATACTTTTGAACGGAAAAATCACAAGATTGAGGTAATGAAAAATAGCCTAGCTAACTCTAGATCTCAAGATCTGTATAATCAACTTCGCATACCTTTTAAAGGAAGTGTTAAACTTCCTAAAACATTCTTATAACGATCACTGGTCAAACCGAGAAAAAATATCCCTCACTCCTAGCTAATAAATCAAATATATATAAAAAAAAATTATATACATAACAAAATCAAAATATTATGAATATATATTATAGTAGTTTTAAGTTAACCAATGCTCCGTTAAACTCTCATGACATTCTTTATAGCACTTTAGTTGATTATTTCTTCTCAGTTTATAATATATATAGTTTTTAAAATTTTGTACCTCTTCAAATATGTGCCCAGACCGGAAATCGGGTTTGCCCCCACTAGGCCTCTCCACCTCTAAAAAATTCTAAGAAATAAATCTATGTGGTTCAGTGATTTCCATCAAATCATCTAGCTATATGACAGAGAATTGTGTCGCGTAATGTCGTTCAAAAGTAATGACGTATTGAACGTGTGTGGTTTCTAAGAACCATTTTCATTCTTATGGGAGATTGTTAAAAAATTTAGCGAAGATACAAGTTTTTAACCAACTTTGGAGACATAGACATCTAGACACTAAAGAAATGTATGTAGTGATCGATATGTTAACAAAGTTGTATTCTCCTTGATTTCACAACGAGTTAGCATGTGTCCAAACTAGAGATGTGATGCATTAAGTGATTAATTAAGGAGATATCGAGTTTCAAAATGATGCATTTTATGCACGGAGTAAAATAGAAAATGATCGAAATAGGTTTTGGTTTGTCCTACACAACATTGGGAATATATATACACTTAATTAGAAATTGCCTTAAAAAATATGGGGAATATTCATAATTAATAGAAAAAAAAATTTATAATCAACTTCAGTGGAGTAGGCTTGTGTCTCACACAAAGAAAAGGAGATAAAGCTCGATCGAAGAGATGAATAGTAAGGTGCTTGAATAAGACTGAAAAAATTGAAGCATTTATAAAATGTGTACTTTGATTCTGTTCTTGTTTAGCCAATGATGAGGTGCGAACCTTCCCTTTTATATTGAAAATGATCTTTGCTGCTTTGACTACTTTATGCACCAATGACCAATCTTAATATATATGCCTTGGTGCATCTTGGAACTTAAAAGACTGGCCCTTATCAAACGAGGCTAATCTGTTTCCATCTTGGTTCACATGAGATATTCTTCGATCCAAATTCCGTACCATATATACAAAAGACGACTTGTGATTGGTACGTATCTTATAACTCTAGCATAGGGCGCGCACAGGCGTGTCAAACGTACATTGGTCAAGTTCGATTACCCGTAAGAAGTAATCATTGATATCTTTACAAATACGTACAAAAGTTCATTTGGTTCATGAAAGTGTCACATGATATGGTTGTCTATTACACAAGCAAGATCATATCATCGTTTACAAAACTCATTGTTTTTGAAAATCGAAATCAAAAGGTACAATTTTCACTTCCAATAAAATGATTGCAGACAGTATCATCTTTGAAAAAAGTTAAAAAAATTCAGGGTCTAACTCGAAAATAAAAGGTGTACTTCTAAAAAAATCAGTCACTATTAATATATTATAAAAAGATAAAAACTTTCAACATAAAAAACAAAGTATGGTAAAAAAGTTAAACATGTTTTTGAATAAAACTTATATTAAGCCAAAAGACTTGGTTTGAAACTTTATAAGCTCAAAAGATTAAGCCGGAATGGGTTTATATATAAATTGTGAGCCCTTAGGGGGAGTGGGCTTGACACTCTTGCATCCCAAGCATTCTCTTTCAAGCCATGGTTGTATGCCTTGAAGATTATTTGAAAATCGTCCTTAAAAAGTAAAAATAAAATTAAAAATAGATAAGTTCATTTCTACCATACCTCATAGAAAACCGTATTGGGTAAATTGACTGATAAAGTAGGTTGTTAGTTACCAATGGAAGTTAGCAAAACAATTGTAATAACTGAAAATTAGGATGATTTTAAAAGTAGATTCTAAACCCACCAAACGAAAAAAGTTGAGGGTCTTTTTCAAAGTTTAGATTGAGTGTATGTGGGTTTCAAACGGATCTAGCCCACATGGGATGGACCGGCCTTGTACACAATACTTTTCGCCTTTTTCCATATATGTACCATTTTATTTTATGAATATATAAAACTAGGCGTTAAATGCAATTGTAACTTGCAATTTCTAATACAAAATCTTTGCCGTTAGAAAAAGACGACCACCCACATATAAAAAACACATTGAACTTTCTTGGCGATAATGCCCACAGTCAATGGAAAGAGCTTAAGTTGAAAATGTCAAACTCAATGGAAAAAGCTTAAAGCTGTTTAGAAGATAAAACATTAAAAATACAAATGAAATGTCTAATGCATCCCTGACTTATAAATGGTTAAAGTTATACAGGAAAAAAGAAAGATGGCCCAAGTGATTAATACGTGAATTATTTTTTAGAAATTGGTCATATGGGATACTCATTTTCTTACTAACAAAAGCTAAAAGCCTAAAACAAAACAGAACACCTTAGGATCGAACAACGGGCTTCAAAAAAGTCGTTATAGACTCGCCGAGCTTTGTCAATCTTGACATTTAAACACACATTGTGGCTTAAACACGGCTCAACTAATTTAAGCTCTGTTAGTGTCGAGCACAAAACGAGTCAGCTCAATAGGTCGGGAGTGGCTCGACTACACACTCTTTAATATATATATTTTTGTATAAGTCATCTCTACACTTGGATGTGATTGTCACAATGTATGCTTGAACCTGTTGGTTAATTTGCAACTTCGTTCCATTTTTAATACTAAGGTTGTAAATGAGCCAAATCAAGCTATGTGCTAATCCAGCTCGGCTCGTAAAAAACTTGATTAAAGCCAAGCTTATACGAGTTTGATAATATCTAGAGTTTGTTTAATAAGCTTTTTATTTACATCCATAAGTAAAATAACATAGTACATTGTATCTTAAACAAGATTACTCGGTTATAATATTTGGAAATTGGAATAAGTAAATTATTTACATTGTCATACTGTTTATGAATATACTTTATTTCACAATACATTATTGTCGTTTTTCTCTGAAGGCCATGCTGCATTGTCGTATACTCGTATCAAAGATGGGGAAATGTTGCGTACTGCAACTTAATGAAGAAAAAACTTTCATTTTACCCTTGAATTTTAATAAATTTACATATTGAATACCCGGGACGTGAGTGCGGTAAATCGTCATTCGAAATAGAGTTAAATTATACGGTTTGAACATTAATTTTCTGAAATTATTACATGAAATTTAATTTAGTAACATATGCACATTTCATTTTAAGTAGGCTTTAATGGAAGAAACTATTTATTTACATTTATAATAAATGGCATAAAAGCTAAAGCAACTTCACCCACTTTGCAACACTTGGTACACCGGTATTTACGGCAAACACCATATAATATCCAGGCGGTGCCACCTTTCCGTTCGGTGGAGCCGTACAAGCAATCGTATATGAACCCGATCCATCCGGAATTGCACTCGAAACGGCTAATTTTACCAACCTCTGCCCTTGTGAAAAGGAATGTGTTGCAAAAGGTGCACTTGCAATGTTTACCTCAATTATTCCAACCACGGGTAGTTGTGTAGTAACTACCAAATCGAAACCACTTCCATATTGTATCTCCTCGGGGAATTTAAGAATTATCGGCCTTATATTAGCTTTTTCCGCCAACAAATATTCAGGGGAAAAAGCTTCAATTCGTAATTCTGTTGGGAATTCGGCATTAAACTTGTAAAAATAATGTGGGTTGCTTCCAGCGACTAAAATTCTTCCATCAGGAAGCAAATTAGCCGTGGAATGATACATTCTAGGTACTGAACCGGGGTTTAATGTCATGAACCTTAAACCCACGGGTTCATTTGGCCTATACAATAATGGATATAAACATGGTTGAGATGCCATTTCAAACCCTTGTGTACCCGCTTGGGCTCCATTTATAATTAAAACCTCACCGGTCGGAAGCATCACCATATCCCCCATAATTCGAGTAAATGGCATGTCTTCCACTTCCCAAACCGGGTTTGGTTTCATTGCCTCAATTCGGCCACAACTACCATGAGCAGGAGTATCTGTACTCCTCTCAATAAATGCTCCATATTGTGCTCCGCCGCAAACCACAATAGTTGCGGCAGAATAATCCCCTGTTAGCGGGAGCATCACCGATGATCCCGCTGAAGGATAGTTTCGTGGGCCACCATCCAATTTTGGGTATTTTTGAACTACTTGAGTTTTTGTATAATCATATAACACAGCTATGTTGTTAGCAAACACAAATAAGTGACCATTTGGTAAAAGATGAACATATGGATAAAGATTATCCATCTGGGTATCTTCCGTTTCCGCAAGAAACGGAAAATCCACCGCGCCACCACCATGTCGAGCAGGAAAAAACTCGACAGTATTGGTGGCGCGGCCACCCACAATGATCACTGACCCGTCAGGCAGTACCTGGTTAGTCGAGTACCATCGACCTTGAGCTAAATGAATCTCCTCAAGCTCCTCCCAATCACAAAACGACGTAGTATTACAAGGCACGAACTTACGTATCTTCCTAACCCCATCGCGGTCTCCACCTGTTTGAAGAAGTGTCCCATCAGATAAAAACTGGCCGGAGGAACACCAAGTGTCGGTTAAAATCATAAGTGGTCGTAACTCGCGAGTACTAAGGTCTAAAACTGCTGAATGAGCATAACAATCCTTCTTGAGAACAGGATCCTGAGGGTCTACTCGACAACGCCCTTTCTGGAGGCGTTTTCGAGTAGGCCCAATGTTGGTCCTGTCTAGAAGGACCACGGTGTTGAACCGTGTCACGGCGGTGTGCATAGATGATATCCCGGCGTTAGGGACGAGTAGTTCCCATGTGCCAGGGAGGTCAGCATGTGATGATTGGATAAGTAATATGTGAAGAAGAAAATAAAAGATGGATGATATCATGGTTAATTGTGTGTGTTGTGTCACACAGTAACGTGTGAAGTGGAATTATGAGTGTGGTATGTTTGTGAAATTTTGTAATGTAATGTAACAAAGTGTACGAGTGCTGTCGGTTGGTTGTTGATATTGATAATGACAATAATTGTGTGTGTATGTGATGATGATGTTGTTTGCTTAAAGAATACTATACAAGTGTCCATGAGTATTTTTAGTATTAGTCCAATAAGTCAAAAATGGTTTCTGAGAAAAAACTTTAAATGGAGAGCATAAGTGGTATTTTTATTTCTATTTCACATACATAAGTTATATTGCATAAGTATTACTCTTACTTTAATTTGTTGATGTCAAAGGTAGTTTTGTTTATCAAGAATTTTCCAATATACATTTGGCTGAATTTGGTATAACGAAAAGAGATACATCTTTGAGTGCTCAATCAAATTATATTGTTTATTCAATTGGATCTTTGTATTGAAATGTGATGAAGCATTGATTCCCTGCAAAAATATTCTTTTTAAAAGCAATGATACATTGTTTTATGAAATTCTCTTCAAGATAATTGAAAATATCAATGTATGAAATGAAGAAATAGAATGAATGTATTACTCATGTCGAAATTTTAACTTAACTATATGTTTGTTTTATTTAATATTTACAACCAATGGTTGTTTTTTCCATCGTCATCCAAACTTACCCGGACTCCATAAGAATTCACCCAAAATCACCTAATCATTTGTGTATGATTGCCGGCAGTAGTTTCTAAGAGCAAAACCGATTTTTTTTTGTTTCACAAATCCGATTGCTGATCATTTCCGCAAAATTAATATAGTCCACGAGTAGGAACATGGCAACAATTGGATGGTACGGACATCACAGAAGCAGCTTCTCATACTGGCCATTTTGCACGGCTTGTATCCCTTCTACCAAACACCCCTTAAAGTTTTCTTAATTTACTCATAGTTCTGAGTTTATAATTAGCTTTTTGAAAATAATGTTAATCTAATGTTTTAGTTTCTTTAAGTAATTCATTATTTTAATATATATTTGATTTTAATATCATATGATTTATTATTAAATAAATAATGATGCGGTACCAATAAACTGATATTTCAGTGTGGGGGTTAATAGTTAAAGTAATTCAGTATGGTGACTCAATGTATTGGTGACGTGATACCAATAAACTAAACTTCAGTGTGGTGGATTAAAGATGGTCTAAAACCATAGGCATTCAGGTTCCTATGTTCATCTTCAATTCTTCATGCAAAGTACTATATTGTTTTATCATTAAATTAATTTGATAATTACTAAATAATTGTTTTCTTTGTGTAGTAATAATAGTTTTGTTTTGCTTGTTAATATAATAATAAAAAAATATTCGCTTATTTTTTTTTTTCAAAATATCGATTTTTGGCTTTTGCCAGTCTCATATTGGCCAAAATATCACTACAACAAATTAGTCAATTCTACACATTTTATTCTACACAACTTTTAAAAAGTGCGTAGAATTTATTGAATTGTTCGCACTTAAAAATGTGTACAAATAGTATACATAAAAAAAGTGCGAAAAAATTTAGAAGTTTCACATCTAAAAATGTGAAGAAAATATGTTCACACTAATAAGTGTGTACAAATTTTATATTTTATGCACTTATAATTGTGGAGATCATTTCTTCGCAAGTGATTTCTACGCACTTGCGTAGAACTCACCCGCGAATAATTGATTTTTCAATGCGAATGAATCTCGCGAAAAAAATGATCTTTACATTTAAAAACGCGTACAAATCTAATATTAGTGTGTAAACATTTTTCTTCACACTTTTAATTGTGAAACTTGTAACATTTTTCGCACTTTTTAATATAGACTATTTGTACGCATATTTAAATGCGAACAACTTCACAAAAATTTACGCATTTTAAAAGAGTGCGTAGGAGAAGTGCATACAAATAACAAATTTGTTGTAGTGTATACATATTTGCATTATAGTTTTATAGTTTAGTGGCTAATATCCTTCAATTGTTTGTATTTTAAGCACCATTTGTGTTGAAATTGTCACTTAGTATTTGCATAAGTTTTCGTGCACGTACTTTTAGTGATCATGTCAATTTGGAGCTTAAACGGATAAAATGGATTAAAATCGTGGTGACTCGATGCAGCAGCAGACAACAGAGAGAGGAGGAGATTGGCAGAATCAATTTTAGACACACCGTCCCCAATTTTATCTGTTCCAACCGAAACCCAAACACAACGCCAGACCAAAACAACACTTTATATTCTCATTTATTGTTTTCTGCTTGAGGCCTTGAGTCTCCAGATTCCAGCCGTGAGCAACAAGCCCAGCCCAGCATCATGTGTTTATTTTCCTTTCTATTTGGACCGTGAACAAGCCAAGCCCAACATCAATTTTGTTGTTGTTTTTATTTTGACCGAAGTCAAAGGAGGATAACGTATTTTGTATTTGCAAAAGGTGAGTAGGTGACACGCACAAAATATTTCAATCGTTGATATATCTTGGACTTGAAGCATTAAGTTTGAGCAGCCAATTGGTACAGCACAAACTCATTTTTCTTTTCCTTTTCTTTACTTTTTATCATCTATCAACACACTTAAACTCATATCACAATTACCTATCTCCACCACAATTCTCTATTCTAGATCTAAAACTCACCATTTGCTTATCCAACAATTAAAAAGTAACGCTTTGATTTGAAAATTTTGAGCTTTTTGTTATAGTCTAAAATTAAAAATAGTTGTATCATCCTTCATCCATCCATTTTCTTTTATACATGGGTTTTAATTTTTACTTTATTTTCACTTTTTTATGAATATGATTTGCATAAGTTTATGTGTGTACTTGATTATTTATATTGGTGATATTAAGTAGCGATTCTTATATATTTGCTTAAACGATTTAATGTTTTTCCCTTAATTCGTTGTGGTTGATTGGTTTGACTAAATGATAATTTGTGGATTTTGACTTCTAAGTCAAACTTTGACTAGCTAATGGGTAGGATTAGCATTATGGGTGAGTGTTATTTGCAATTGACCGATTGATTTGAACCTCATTTATTGATAAATATTTGTTTTGACATTTGTTATTTCGGGAATAGTGAATGCGAAACCAAATGCTAATTTTGACTATTGATTGTCAATGTTGTCTTTTTCAACTAATAGATTGTGAATTTGTTAAACTATTAGAAATGAAACCATTGAATATGTACACATACTATTGGGTTTGACTTGATCATGAAAAAAGGACACTTACCTCGTGATTAAGTCAACCAAAGATGAGTCTCTTTAATAGATTATTTTGTGACCGTAATACTTAATTTTGTTAAATCAAGGGAGTCAGTTTTTATTGTTGTTAACAAAAGATGACCATCTAGGTAGCAAATGTAGATTTTGACTTATGTCGTATACTCATGAGAAGTCAAGCTTTACAAATTGTCGTTTGTCAACCCGCTATCATTGTTTATTTGAGTCAACCATGATCATTGCACAAAAGGGAAAAATATTTTTAAATAAACATAAATGTTGATATTTGATCGCTTGTTTATTTTGTTTGTTTTGTTTATTTGCTTAGTTTAGTTGTCATTAGCATTTTGTGTTTTCTTTTCATAGTTTAAAAATCAAATCTTAAAAATCCTTTCTTCTGATTAACAAAGTTCACTTAAGTTTTCAATTCAGCACCCCTAGTCAACCGTTGAGTTCATCTCATCTTCCACGTCCCTTTTATTGACCGTGGCCCGTTGACTATTCAACGACGTTTTTGGGCCTCGTCACCGTCCAGGTCGGGTCGATCTTTAAATATGAATTTCAAAACAACATAAGGTACAGTTCCAAAACAAGATTTTGGTCTTCGGGTTTCCTTTTTCTCCTTTTGGTCTATGTATTTGACGAATTCAAATGGTTTTTGACCCGACCTCATCCCTATCCAAATATGCCCTCTGGGTACTATTATGATAAATTGCTTCACCATAATTCTTGCTGCCTTCTGAAGTTACAAAACGTCTTATGTGTCATAAGACTCATATCAATATATTACTATTACCTCTTCCACATTTCTGTTTGATTGCAAGTTATGGAATGACATAAATCAAAGATGGTGCTTGGTAGTGCATACTTTAAGGTCATTATGTTTAAAAGTGGTTCTAGAAATAAACACCACTCAAATGGCTTAAGACCATGCGTTTTTATTTTTCCTTTCAATAACCTAAAACACACCTTAATTAGTGAAATATTCAAAACTACTTTAACTTGTCTTTGTAATAAGAATGTATGGTGGAAGCTATAATGAATTCTAAGTTATTATTTGTGAGAAATATTTACACCTCGAGAAAGGGATTCATCTATTTCCCTTTTATAAATTGCTTCCCTTTTATAAATTGCAATTGCTTCGCCAACATTCTTTACTGTCCTTTTGCAAGTTTTGCTCTTACGTGCTCCCAGTATATGATAGAAAGAAGGATAGGTCAATTTTTCCCTTTCTTGTTCATTCTGAATATTTAACTCGTTTGTTGATGATATTCTTAATTTCGTTGGGGATTAAACCCGTGTCAAACATATCAGATATGTAATTTTCAGGTTCGATGTCAAACACGAGACCAGGATTGTTTACCTTCTTATAGTTCAAATGCCCACAACCGATAGCAAACATGTCAATACAAAAACTCCTATTGTCTAAGATTGGTTGGACGTTGTCATCATTGTCGATCCAAGGACCTCTAGGGACCAATCAGGGTGTGACATTTCTAATCTTGCCGCAACTTCGATAATGTGTGGACATGTCATTAAAGTACCATACTCTACTATAAATCATGAATTGGTGTCTGCACCAATGATATTAGGATTAATAATCCCCACACAAAACTTGCTTCGACCTCTTGATGAGAAATAGGTCATTTCGGGTTTTTTACCAACACCATTACCATCCTTGAAAACTTGATCGGTGAAACGGATGGGTTAATATATTTTTGAATTCCTTTTCTATCTTTGTAGTTTATAGTTGAAGTAGGAAGAACATTATCGATCGGCATTATAGTATACATTTCATACTTATCATTCATGAATATTACACCAATTCCTCTCGCTTTCTTAACAATTATTCCATCATCACGAGATGATAGCTTCTTAGTTTTCTTGCAGAATACAATTTTCCTCTTTTAACTTTTTTTTTCCCTTCAGTCGGCCATGTTAATGGAAATGAGTGGGTATGAGCGATCGTGAAAGTTCTCTAACTGGAAAATTGATTCCCCGTGATAGAAAGAATCATTTCCCAATTGGACGGTCGCCCTTAACTATTGATCAACAGTCCCAGCACCAACGGTTAATATCCACGGGGCATCATTAACTAATGTACAACGTCCTGGTCCCATGTTACCCAAAGTGGCCTCGTCTCATTCACGTTGTACATTAGTTAATGATGCCCCGTGGATATTCACCGTTGGTGTTGGGACTGTTGACAGTTAAGGGCAATCGTCCAGCTGGAAACGATTCTTTCTATCAAGGGAAAATCAATTATCGAGCTAGAGAACTTTCAC
This sequence comes from Erigeron canadensis, assembly GCF_010389155.1. Classification (NCBI taxonomy): domain Eukaryota; kingdom Viridiplantae; phylum Streptophyta; class Magnoliopsida; order Asterales; family Asteraceae; genus Erigeron; species Erigeron canadensis. Next base: position 26,020,495 of record NC_057767.1, on the reverse strand, counting down.
GATCGCTCATACCTACTCATTTCCATTAACATGGGCGATCTAAAGAGAAAAAAAAAAAGTTAAAGGGGAAAATTGTATTCTGGGAGGAAATTGGGAAGCTATCATCTCGTGATGTTGGTATAATAGTTAAGAAAACGGGAGGAATTGGTGTAATACTCATGAATGATAAGTATGACATGTATTTTATAATGTCAAGCGATAATGTTCTTTATGGCTTCGACCGTAAACTAGGTAGATGGAAGAGAAATACAAAAGTATATTAACTCATCAGTTTCACCAATTGCCACTATCAAGTTTTCAGGAGTGGTAATGGGTGTTGGTACACAACCTGAAGTGGCCTCTTTCTCATCAAGAGGTCCAAGCAAGTTTTGCGTAAGGATTATTAAGCTCGATATCATTATACCATGAGTAAAAATAATTCATGTGGACGCAGATTCGGGATTTATAGTATAGTCTGGTACCTGAATGGCAAGTCCATACATTACCAGAATTGCGGCAAGGTTAACAATGTCACACCTCGAATGGTCCAAGCGGTCCTTAGATCAACAATGATGACAACGGTCGATCATCTAAACATACAAGGCAAACAGATCTTAAACGAGAAGAGGTTTCCTGCTAACATGTTTGCTATCTCTTGTGTACAATTAACTATGTGAAGACAAACGATCCTGTTTTCGTGTTTGACATTGAATAAGAAGATTACGTATCTCATATATATAACATGGGTTTAATCCCCATCAAAATTAAGAATATCATCAATAAACGAGTTAAATATTCGAAATGAAAAAAAAGGAACAACTGAACCATCCTTCTTGATATCTTAAAGTGGAAGTAAGCGAGAGCAAAACTTGCAAAAAGACGGTGAGGAGTGTTGGCGAAGAGAATGCATTTTATAAAATGAAAATAGATGAATCCCTTCTTGAGGTGTAAAGGTTGATGTTTCCCCCAAAGAACTCCGATTTTAATCTGTCAATGAGAAACTCACCTGTATTATTTGTTTCAAATGTGAAAACCAAAGTTGTAGAAGGTTCTTTAACATGGACACATTTAACCATGATTTAAAATGTACTTGCTCGTGACAAAGTGTTCGAGCATGTTTATACATTTTACTCATACAAAAAAATATGTCCGAAAATATTTATAGTCCTTATTCGTCTGAAAAATATGTCGAGGAATATTGATAATCTTCATTTGTCTAGAAAATATGTTTGGGAAAATTTATTGACTTTTTCTATTTAGAAAATGCATCCGAAAATGCTGGGAGAATTGCTAGGAAAATACAAAAATAACTACTCTGATATATATATATATATAGGGGGACAATTAAATAAGAATAGTTTTAAAATAAGAACGGTGAGAAACACTTAAAAACATCATTTTGATGCATTAAAAGTCCATAAAACTAACATAGTGCTTAACTAATTATCATTATTTAAGTGTTTAACAACACATTGATCCGTCAAAATCAAAAAAATCATGTTTTTTGGTGGATGTATTATTTTGAAGAATATGCATCCAAGATGGATACACAAAACAAAAAACATGATTTTCTTGATTTTGACAGGCCAATGTGTTGTTATACACTTAAATAATGATAATTAGTTAAGCACTATGTTAGTTTTATGGACTTTTAATGCATCAAAATGATGTTTTTTAAGTGTTCTCACCGTTCTTATTTTAAGACTGTTCTCACTGAAATGTTACCCTACATACATATGTATGTATATATATATGGTTGCTCTAATCGTCTAATGAGTTTGAGATATAACCATGTTAGAATTATGGAAACATCTCTATGAAATTTATACAGTCGTTTATATATGATCCAAGAAGGGTCACACGTGAAAAACATTTAAAGACTAGTTGAACTTGTAAACATATGTAAAAATAAAATATAAGAACTTTCCAAAAATAGATTTGGGGATGATTTTCGTGTCAAAACCGCAGATCGGGTAAAAATCGGATTGGGTACCAAAGCACCATGGGCCCATGGGGAGACCCTTAGATCGGTCATGAAAAGGGAAGGGGGGAAGGAAAATGATTTTTGGTAACTTCCTTTTCCTATCCCACACAGGGAACCTAAAGAAAACCCCAAGGGTTTTAACCCTTACAAATAAAGGGGATTTTTTAGGTTTCTCAATCAATAAGTTCCTCCTCCTTCTTGTGCTTGGGTCAAACTCCCTCTCTCTATTTTGAGGGTTTTTGTCTTTTGCACTTTAGTTATATTTTATATATTACTTATGAATGTAACTAAATATGACCAAATGTCTATGTTGTGTAAATATCTTGTAAAATATTTATATCATGTAATGAACTTTCAAATCTCGATTATTGGATGTACCTAACCAATCAAAAACTTATACGGGACAGCTTATATGGCTGCCACATATATCCGGGTACATCCAATAACCAGGATTTGAAAGTTCATTATATTACATAGACATTTTACAAGCTCTTTACTTCACATAAATATTTTGTCATAGTTAGTTACATTCACATGTAATAATCCCAAGCACAGGATCGTTCGCAGGGACGCTTGCACTACCTAATCTAGTAATATGTGTAATTATAGCGGTTGGAGGTTGTCAAAGGACGCTTAGTAAAATAGAAGCCGCAACCGTTTATTTAGCGAGACGCTTAGTCTGAAAAAGATTTGAAAAAGAAAATAATAGTAATAAAATTAAAATACTTGTTTGGCATCTCCGATCCCAAGACACGACCAGATATCATTCTAACTACTTGATAGACTGTTGGATTCTCGTTAAATTCACTTTGCCTTAGTAAATAGTGTTGTCCCTAGACTCACACTACTCTTTAAACAAACTTTCGTTAGATTCATTGTTTAAGCATTAACTAGTTTTTTGTCCCCGGGCGTCGCCCCGGGAGACATTATGTAACATCCACACAGGTGGAAAAAATTATATAAAAAGAAATTTTCATAGCAAAAGTTAAAAAATGAAAAGTTATGTGGTCAAAAGTAAAGAAAATGAAACTTTGGTGGCTGAAGTTGAAAAATTTGAAGTTATGTGGTAAAAAGTTAAAAATATAAACCTTCGTTGACAAAAGGAAAAAATCCAAAAGTTTTATGGTGAAAAGTAAGGAAAATGAAACTTTCGTGAAAAAGGTTACAAAATTTAAAGTTATGTGGCGAAAACACAAAGTTATATGGTAAACAGTAAATAAAAAAAAACTTTTGTACGAAAAGTTGAAGAAACGAAAATGATGTGGCAAAAAGTCAAAGGACGAAAACTTTAGTAAATTAATGTGATAGTAAAGTGAATGAAACTTTCGTGACAATAGTTAGGAAAACAAAAGTTTAAAAAGTAAATAGTACAAAAATTTCGTGCAAGAAGTAAAAGAAATAAAAGTTATATGATAAAAAGTAAAAGTTTAAAAGTTCTGTGATAAAAAGTAAAAAGAATTCGTGGCAAAATTAGAAAAACGAAAGTTGAAAAACTAAATAAAACAAAACTTTCCTGCCAAAAGTAAAAGAAATTAAACTTATGTGACAGAAATAAAAAAGTATAAAGTTTTCGTGATAAAAAGTAAAAAGAATGAAACTTTTGTGGCAAAAGTTAGAAGGGTAAAAGTGTAAAACAATAGAAGAAGTAGTATTTTGTGGCAAAAGTAGAAAAACTAAAAATATAGTGGTGAAAAGGAAAAAATTAAAAAGTTTACTGTAGAAAACGTCTCTTCAATTGTTATATAGTAATAATGACCTAAAGTTCGGATTACTAATTCATCTTTTAATATACTCGGCTCTTAAGCCATGACCAGATAATAATTTCCTCCGGTGACCACAGTACACGTTTCCATATCACTGGATCGCGTCTGACATTGTTAAGCATCATGTTCTATCCGTTCTAATTACTACGGTTCTGGATCTCTGATGTGTGTTTTTATTTCCGTCTTTAAATTTATAAGTTGTACAAGTAACTATCTTAAAATACACCACACTAACGAGTAGAGAACCCGGTCAATGTAGTATAATCTAGTGATAAGCTACAGGATCGTTCGCAGGGACGTGTTGCTTTACATAATCTAGTAATATGTGTAATTCTAGTTGTTTTGGGGGTTTGTCACTAACTCCTAAATAACGAATACTTTAAAGTAAATATAATAGCCGCAACCGCTTATTCAGCGAGAGGCTAGGTTTGAAAGTATCGAAGAAAAGCTAATAACAGTAATTAAATTAAAGTACTTGTTTGGCATCTCCGATCTCATGGTATGACCAAATACTATCCTACTGGTTTGCTAGTCTGTTGGAAACTTCATCAAGGCTCAGATTCTCGTAGATTCATTTCCCCTAATTAATAGTGTTGTCGCTAGACTCACACTACCCTATAAACAAATTCTCGCAGGGACGCGTTGTTTTACCTAATCTAGTAATATGTGTAATTCTAGTTGTTTTGGGGGTTTGTCACTAACTCCTAAATAACGAATACTTTAAAGTAAATATAATAGCCGCAACTGCTTATTCAGTGATAGGCTAGGTTTGAAAGTATTGAAGAAAAGCTAATAATAGTAATTAAATTAAAATACTTGTTTGGCATCTCCGATCTCATGGTACGACCAAATACTATCCTACTGGTTTGCTAGTCTGTTGGAAACTTCATCAAGGCTCATATTCACTTCCCCTAATTAATAGTGCTGTCGTTAGACTCACACTACCCTATAAACAAATTCTCGCTAGATTCATTGTTTAAGCATTAATGATCTAAAGTTTGTGTTACTAATTCATCTTTTAATTAGGCGGCTCTTAAGCTATGGCCAGATATAGTTATCTCCGGTGACCACAACGCTCGTTTCCAAGTCAAAGGATCGCGACTGACATTGTTAAGCTTCATGTTCAATTTATCCTAATTACTATGGTCCTGGATCCCTCGGTTATAAGTGAATCACTTTTTACTTCTAGTTATAGACCGACTAGTCATTTTCTGTCCTAACATATTAGTCCTAGTGTATGATCATAGTCAATCATCAGAATTAAACTAATATGTTCAGATATATAACCAATAGCAAGGTGAACTACTAATAAACATGGATCTACGATAAATAGTAAAACACACTCCAACAGAATCTAAACAAACACAATAAAACAATAAACGTCTACATGATCACATTGATCCAAACAAGTATTCAACCTACTAGCCTAACATTATTAAAGGAATAACAAAGTCTGTGAAGATGAAAGACATTGCTCAAATAAAATAAGTAAAATAGAAAAGCAAGATCTAGACCGAGGATAAAGATCGGAAGGCGTTAGAAGCTCCAAAACCTTCTGGAAATCTGCAAAGTCGACCTAGGGTTGATGTTGGGCGGCTAGGGCTGCTGAATCGGCTCTCCCTTAGGGTTTTGAGGGTTAATTCGACTTAAATAGAGGTGAAAGTCGGTTGCTGAACTGGGCTGACCAGCGGCGCTAGTCCTGGGCTCTGATGGGTTAGCGGCACTGGCTCATTGAGGAACGGCGTTGGGTGATGGCCAGCGGCGCTGGTGACTCCTGCTGCAGCTTTCGCGTCTTTGTTCGGCTCCCGAATCACTTCTTTGTGTCTTGTAATCTTCATAGGCTTCCTTCTTGAGTCACTTGATGCCATTTACCCTCTCTCGCATCTTCCATGAACTTGCATAAACGTACGATTCATTAAGTACCAATAGTTCCGGAATAATAACTCATTTAGATATAGAAATGAAGCCTTTCGATAGGGGTTTTTATCACAAAATGGATGCTCATCAATCCCTCAGTTATAAGTGAATCACCTTTTACAACTAGTTAAAGACCGACTAGTGTTTCCATCTTTATGTATTAATCCTAGTGTATGATTATAGACCGATTATCAGAATTAAATCAATACATGCAGATATAGAACAAATAACAATATGAAGAACTAGTAAAACATGGATCTACGATAAACAGTAAAACACACTCCAACAGATCTAACAAACACTGTAAAATAGATAACAGTCTACATGATCACATCAATCCAAACAAGTATTCATCCTATTAGCCTACCATTATTAAATGAATAACAAAGTCTAAAAAGATGAGAGACATTGTTTACCAAACGAAAGTAAATAAAAGAGTAGATCTATGTAGAAGTTGAAGATCGGAAGGCGTTAGAAGCTCCAAAATTTCATTGGAATCTACAAAGTCGACCTAGGGTTTAATGTGGGCAGCTAGGGCTGTTGAATCGGGTCTATTTTAGGGTTTTAAAGGCTACTTCGGCTTAAATAGAGGTTTAAGTCGGTTGCTGAACTGGACTGCCCAACGTCGCTAGGGATGGGCCCCAACGGCGTTGGGTCCTGTTGCTGATGGACTAGCGGCGCTGGCAAATTCTGCTGATGTCCGATTTGCTTTGTTCGACTCCCAAATTACCTCATTGTGTCTTGTAACTTCGTCGGCCTTCATGTTGAGTTGCTCGATGCCATTTATCCTCACTCGTATCTTCCGTGAACCTGCATATATATATATATATATCGAATCTCATAAGTACCAATAGTTCCGGAATATTAACTCATTTTAGACATTGAAATATGGTCTTTTGATAGGGGATTTTATCACAAAATAAACGTTAATCATCCCCCATCCGCCATTTAGAGGAAGAAACCCCATCACTCACCGTTCGCCGAAAAAGAAGGAGTCACCACTTCCTCGGAAAAGGAATAATCACCGGCCGTAACCAAAAGGTCTTAGTGATCGGACCACAAATATGTTTATATATCTATATATATCAAGTTGACTGAGACTCTCCATCTTACACATATATGTAAGTTTGTGTCCCTAATTTGGTTGGCCTAACAAGGAGAAATTTTTGTTCTTTATTACTTTGAAAAAATAAAATTCAAAGGAGAAGCCTTATGCATGTCTTTCCATAGTGCCATCAACAATTGCTGATCTTGTTATTGACCTTTAAATAATGTCACTAAGTGGGACTTTTAAGATATAATGATTTGCAGAATATATTTGAGCCACAAGCTTTCCATATGGTTAAAACGCACTTTTTGGCTATAAAAAGTACGTTATAATGATTTGCAGAATATTTTTGAGCCACAAGCTTTCCATATGGTTAAAACGCACATGCAATCTATGTTTTAGATATTGTCACGGAGTTTTGTTCATTTGAGGCTTAAAATTTCCTTGGAAACTAGGGGACAAATCTTGGCCATTGAATTATCCCTTCAAAAATAAATCCCTATCCTTGATTTCCCTCCCTTCCCCTTCCTCTCGTCTCTTTCCCCCACCAAGCACACACACACACACACATACACACATACAATCTGATCTCCCGTTTTTCCGGAGACGGGGTCTTGAACCACCGCGATCTCCACCTGTATCTCTGACTGGCGACGGCGACCAACTCCTCCTCCTTCTCCGGCGATACAACCGCCGGAAAATGCAACAACTTCACTGGAAACCTTCAAACACCGATAAAACCTTCGTTCCTTCGAATTAGAACATCACACTTACACCAAAACACTCACAATCACACCGCGAATAAACCCTGACCAGAAATTAA